>NC_054059.1:60017672-60167859 GCF_017639655.2 Falco naumanni | reverse complement strand
AGCAGTGACCCCTCAGGATCTGGCAGGTGATGTCAGGACAGGATCTCCTGCTGACTCATAGAGGTGGGTGTCACTGCTGGCCCATGGTGCTGACACCCTCCTGGGATGCCCTGGCAGGGCCAGGGCTGGGACTTATGTCCCTGACTGGGTAGTTGGGGGTCACCCCCCGCCACCCCCCAGGTCTGAGCTGTTCTTCTTCTTCATGCCTGGGGAAATCAGCTTCTTATCCCACATCCTAACCGTGCTGCTGCTCAAGTGCTGATTGACTGCCTACAGGACTTACAAGTTTAACAAGTTTTCTGAGAAGTTTTCAGTTAAAATTACATTGTCTCTTCATAGCTTTCTATTTTATTATTTTAATTCAACGATTTTTCATGACCTAAGCAAATGTACTGAGGTGCAGTGTGCTATTAACCAATTGCTTTACTTCCTCCAAAATGTGGCTGCATCTGTGGTAGTGTAATAATTTGCATACGCTTGTAAAATATTTTGGAACCCTAAAAGTGCTCTCCTCTACACTGTATTTTCTTCAGATGTTCAGAGCTGACTATTTAAACTTAAATAAAAATAAACAACTACTATTCTGTGTTCAAGCTCAGTAAGGAAGATGAGGGATTTCATGCTCACAGGTTTCAGGTCAACTGTTTGTACTCTTCAAGAGCAGCATTAAGGAAATAAAACAAGACTGAAGTCATTAACACTGAAGAAAATCTTTCCCCAAATCTTCACCTTCAGTTTTTTCACACTCATTGCTGTAATGTAACCACCTCTCTTAAATTACTCCAAGAATTTTCCTTTTTCTAGATTGTGGTCTGATACGCATATAATTGCACTCAAAAAAAGCAAAAGACTCTGTTTGTATTTGAACTTCAATTGTGTTAACTTCATAATTAGTGCAGTGTAAATTAGGCACAGGTATAGAGCGGGCAGAAGGCTTCTTTTAACTAAAAGGATTTCCTTTCTCTTGGCTATATTGAACAGGTGTATTTCAGGGGTCCAGACTTGAAGATCTTACTTTACAACTGGAGAGCACGTGTGTGTATTTGTAATTGATATGGGCAATGATTTATTGCCATTTTTCCTCGAAATGTCTCAGTAAAATGGTCCTCTTCTGGAAATGCCCATCTTGCACTGCTGATTTTGCAGCTCATTTATAGAATCTTGGAACTGAAGGTTTTGGTTTTAATCAGGTTGGTCTTTAAAATTAAGGCAGCACATAAATAATCTTGTGGCATTAATTCAAAGTACTTTTCATACTTGTCAAATGTCTGTAGTCTGTAGTCTGCACAATTAAAGGCCCTCGGAGGGAAGTAGGGCTGGGGGGAGTACTGTTTGAAAGAGAATTTACAATGAAAAAGAATCTTCTCTTAAACAATTGACAGGATGCTAATGAGGTCAGGATAAACAGAAAAGAGTGGATATTTATGCTTGATAGTTACTGCAAGAATGCTTGAGCTTTATCAAGAAAAGGGGAAGCTTAAAAATCTGCTTGCTTCATACACAAGGAGATTGGTCCCTTTGCAGTACTCTGGCACACTTTCCCCAGGGTAGCTGTTAGAAAGCAGCCTGTCCCTAGAGTTCTTCATTAAGCTTCATATCCTTAATGTGAAATCTAAATTTATATTCCTTAGAGCTTTTGAGGGGAGGGAGAGGTCTTGCATTTTTGTTTTGTAATGACCTGATTTATTTTTTTTTTTTAAATCTACATCTAGAGCTAACATTCAGAAACCATTACAAATAAAAATAAATTTCACTTTATTGATTAAAAACAGAAGAATGAAATCTTTCATGATTTTTTCATGAAAAATCACATGGGTTTTTCTTGAAAACTCATGTCTCTACTGGAATAAAGAGGGCTTTCTTAACGTGGTGAGCCATTTTTCAATATATAGAATGAGCAATGAATATTTTTTCTCATTTTTCTTGCCTCAGAGATGCTGGATCATAATACATACAGAAGGTGTTTTATGATCGCTTAAGGTGTTCAGGGACAAGCACACATTCAATCATTCAGTTGTGTGATTAAATATGGCAGAATAAAATGCATTCATAGGAGATATGCCTTCCGATATTTACTGAGTGTTAGGTAGGATATGCTGTAGAAGAGATGGTCATCTTATTGTTAAATAGCATCTTAAGAGGATCATCTGCCTTTCACAGGACTGATATTTATCATGTTGGCTGTGCATTTCATGCTTTTTTGCCCCCTCTCCTGGGGTTCTGACTCTTTAAAATAGCAAAAGAGGAAAGCTGTGTCTTCCATTCAGATTTTATTCTGTTGCTAGTCTGTTTCTTTAAAAGTTCTTCTTTTCTTGAGATTTTCTGAGGCAGGCATTTCAAAGTACTCCGTGAATGACATAGATGAAGAGAAACACAGCATCTGTGGAAGAAAATGACTCAAGTAAATACAAAATAGTCTGCATGCACAACTTTCAATGTTAGCTTTTAGGTTTTTCAAAGTGCTGTGTGAGGTTGCTGCCACACAGGTTCTTTAAGTAAAGCTCTGCGTGACTGAGCTGCTACTGAATGGGGAAAGGCATACTGTTTAGGTCTAAGTATCACCTTTAAATTTTTTGCCTTGTTTTCTCAAGATGTCATATTTCATCTAAACATCCAGAAGATGTAGAAAAGAGAAACATCCAGTCTGAGGTTTCAAACTTGGCTTCCTAAAGTGTAATTAGGTTTCTGAAAATCAGTCCATGTGTTTTCAATTCCCTAGTGACTTACTATAACTGTAAATATTAGCAGTTTTTTCCTAGAGGTAGTATATTGCTGTATACCAGATATTACGGCAAAACGTTGCCTCTAGCAAGGTCTTGTTCAGCATGCTTGGACCCAAATGTCTATTAGAAGTCTGCATTAATAAATCTGCTTACAGATGGAAAGAGTGTGCTCACTCTTACTAGCTCATTTTAGTTCACTGTGGTAAGACAATTGTTATTGCAACAGTAAGAGATCTGGTCAAACATAACATAGAAAGCTCATTATTTTTTCTCTCTGATCAGCCATGAGAAAAAAGTGATTCAATTCTGTGCTGCTCTTTGAGAATCCAAACCCTTTTTTTCAAAGCTTAAAGGCCTGTAATGTCTCTGAAGAACCATTTTCACAAAAAATTTTGTCACCTACCAAAAGATTTTTCAGAGACACCACCCTATCCCTTTCTGTGACAATAATTGTCACTCCTATGTCATTTTGAGTGAATAAAGTTGATTTAATCGATCTTAACCCTGAGTCAACCTGAAAAAAATAAATTACTGTCAAGCAGTATTGGACATACCAGAAGTATCATTTTACAGGCTTCATTGTCATCATCAGCCTGTTTTCATACAGGTCTTCCAAGCAACTTGTTGGAAGCAACAATTTGAAACACAGAGCATGTAGACCTTTTTAGAAGTCTTGTCTGTAAGGACAAACATTTGCTGAAAACCTCCTCAACAGTCCTTTGAGAAGAAGGAGTGAGACCATCTGTGAGTTAATTTTAGGTCTATTTCTGTTTTAAAAATAATTGTGTATACTTCCACAATGTTGGATAAAATAGTTGGCGGTATGTTTCCTTTGACCTAGCATTAGCCTTTCATCTAATGTACCTTGAAGAGGATTAGTTTGATAATGTTTTCCTTGTTAGCTGGATGATTTCTTGTAATTGTCTTCTAAAATTTCTTAGCTTCAGAACAATACAGTTCATTGGAGAAGAGCACTCTGGACAATAATACATTCCAAATGTAAGCAAATGTGCTTTCAGCCATAAAACAAAGTCTATATTGAGAAACAGCTGATTATGTTTAAGGCTAAATTTTGTAAGTTATTCACTACTGTGATTCACACCCCAGACTGCATGCATTTGGATTGGGGAAACCACAATGAATAACTGTTCTCTGTGATATTCACTCATTTTTAGGACACTGGTTAACTGCAGTCAAGTCCAAGCAGGTACGTACAGTAGCCCTTCTTTTCTACTTGTTTAAACTCTGAAAGACTTTTTGGTTCAGTAGCACAGCCTTAGCATACCTTAGGTACTCTAAATTTGGAGACAATGCCAATTTTCATGGGATTTTTAGCAGCAAAATCTCTCCTACAGCTTCCAGTGATTTTAATGCACATCAAGAACTCATTACCAGCCAGTTAGTTCTCTGAATATCATTGACACAAGAAAAATCAGATAACTAGTTGTTTAAGAATAGTTAAGAATGTTTACAAAACATAAAGAAGTTCTAAAAGTTTGTTGTTTCAGATTGATGTTTAATGAAATACCTGAGTCTACATGACAGGAGGCAGGATGCAAATGTGGTAGGGGAGACAGACAATAGAGGTAACAGTGACACTTTTGTTTTGAGCATATTTGAACCTTGTTTATATTTTTAATTAAAGGATATATATTCCAGGAGGAAACACCAAATGGTTGGTTTGTCATGTTTCAATGCACAGATAAGTATGATTTGGCTCTTCTGCTTTTTAATTTGGGTTAATCAGTCATCTTCTGTCAAAACTGATCGTAATGGAAAAGTGAGGTTTTGACTAAATGAATGATTTCATGCCTATTGTCTTCTGTCCATTGGAATTTCCAGAATTTTTAATGGAACAAATAATAATGAAAATTGGCTTCATCTCCCAATGGTGTGTTCCACTACACTGCATCTTGTTACTGAGGGATGCATCTTGAGAGATCCAATGGAGTTTAGAGGGGAGAGCAGAAGTGTATGAATGACAGCATCCATTCGGGATCAACATTTTTATTTTCATTAGTTTTCTTTTTAAAATTCAGCTCTCTGAAAGAAAATGTTCTTTCCCTATGGTCAAAATGCAACTGGAGTGTTTCAAAAAAATGTCACATATTTTGGAAATGTCTATATTTCAAGCATATGAAAGGGCTCCCGGTAATCTAAAATAACACAAGATAGAAAGCCTTAACAAGCTAAATTTGTGAATTACCAGTTGTTTAAATTAATAGGTCTACTTTCTCAAGTACCTCCAAAGCCTCTGATCCATCTGTATCTTGCTGTTTCTCCTTCAACACTCTTTCCTGCCTTTGGGTCCTTTTCCCCCCCCCCCCGCTCCCCTTCTTTTTTTCATAAATTTTTTGAAGATATCATCTTACTTATTTTCAAGGTCTGGTATTTTTAAGACACAATTGTTCTCTGAGGATAGGGATTATACCCTGAAAATAAGGTCCTAGAGAAATTCCAGAGGCTGCTGGTGTTTTTGTTGTCGGTGATTTCAGCTAGGCTTGTCAGTATGTTTAAGTATTATTTTGAACACTCAAAACTGTGATTGATGGGCTTGATGTATGGATAGCTGGAACAGACAAGCACAATCTTCTGTCAGACAAATTGAGCATTGATGTTCCTAATTAACACAATTTTTTAGAGGTGGACAAGCCCATTGAGGGTATTCAACAGCATGAGGTCCTTACTCTTAGTTCCTGATCCAAACCACATTCCTCCCTGTTCTATGACAGATGGACAAGTGAACAAGTGCAAAGAAGGAAAAATAGATTATGTGCTCTGTCTTCATAAATGACCAGATGTGTTTTCTCCTTGTTTTGATTGATGGAAGCTTTATCCCAGGAAAAGTTATTCTCAGTTTATTATTTATATCTTGTAGATGATCAGAGTAGCCTAGAAAATGCTTTTCCAAATGAAACAGAGCATACTAACAGAGCCTGTATGAATGAACTTGCAGGCTTTACAAGAAGAAAAGGGAAGGGGAGATAAGTGTCCAACACAGAAGATGTTCTTATCAGCACGTATTTAATCAGGAACCAACATCTTTTGCATGAACACACCTTCACAGGACACAGATGAGCTGCTGGTTTCCTGCCCCATGTTTCAGACATCAATTCAAGCTCTGAATCCATCTATGACTGCAGCCTATACACAGATTCAGAGGTTTACAGCTTTGCTGGCATGAGAAAGTCGTTAAAACACAAAAAAGAATAGGTCCCTTGCGTGTGTCTCAAGAGCAGAGCCCTGCCAGAAGCCAGCAGTTCTCACAAGCTGATGTGCCTTGGGTGCTGCCAGGAGCAATTACAGCAGATTTAAACAACCCCGGCAGCACTGCGGCCAGGCTGTGACATGGCAGCCAGCATGGCGGGGTGCGCAGGGGAACCCCCACATCCACTTGCAGGCCCACAACCCAGGGAAGTGCCCTCGGCCTCTGCCAGGATGGTGGGCGCTCGCCTCGGAGGTAAAGCCAGTGTTTTCACAGAGGAAGTCCCTGTGATGGCTGATGCTTCCGCCCAGGTGGAACCTGTAAGGAAGGAGACTTCAGTACAGGGGGCGGGTGGCCATGAGAGCCCAGACCCTTCTCCTGGAGAACAGGTAAGTACCTGCCTCAGGTGTGCGCAGGTTGACCTGTTCCAAGTGGCCGAGCTGCAGGAAAGAGCTAAAGGCTGCGCGGTATTAGAGGAGCTGAGACGAGACAGACAGGGGCTTTCAGGACAGTGCACCTGAAGGGGACACCACAGACCATGAGGCACCTTGGGACCTAGTGGCCCACAGAAGTCTCCACCCTCCTGGATCACAACCAGAAGCAGATACAAAGCTTTAACAGCTGTGGACACCTGTGAGCAAGGTCTGCATGGAGAAACTGGACCAGCAGCAGACCCTGGTTACCGCAAAATGACGGGTGCTTGTGGTGGGTCACTGTTAAGGGGCACAGAGGCACCCGCCTGCCGGCCTGGCAGGAGTCGCGTGAGGCGTGCTGCCTTCTGGGAGCTGCGGCCCGACATGTTGCCGAGGGGCCACAGCTTCTTAAGAGCACGGACCACTGTCCTCTGCTGCTCTTTCATGTGGGCACAAATGACAGTGCAAGCCAGAACCTGGGCAGAATCAAGGAAGACTTTAAAGCCCTGGGGGTGCAGGTGAAAACTTTTGGTGCCCAAGTAATTTTCTCTTCCATTTTACCACTAAAAGGAAAGGGTGCAGCCAGAAATAGGTGCATGATGCACATAAACTTCTGGCTTTGTGACTGGGACTGTCATGAGGGTTTTGGCTTTTATGACAACTGGACATTCTCTGATGACTATATCCTGTCAGGGAAGGATGGAATCCATCTGTCTAGAAGAGGCAAGGGAATCTTTGGCAGCAGGCTGGCCAGCTTGGTGAGGTGGGCTTTAAACTGAAGGACTCAGGGGGAGGGTCCAAAGTGGCAATGCCCACACCATCGCATCCAGCTGGGGAATAAGCCAGACCAACCAGAGCAGCGATATATGTTCCTTAGCTGCCTCCCAAGATGAGAACTAGAAAACCAGCCACCTCAAGGGCGTGTGTGGTTATGGTGGATCCACTTGCACACCTCCTGGGAAACCTGCGTGCTCAATTACCTCCCTGAAATGCCTGTACACCTGTGCACACAGCATGGGGAATACACAGAAATAATTAGAGATCTGTGTGCGGTCACAGGGCCATGATCTCATTGCAGTTACAAAGACATGGTGGGATAGCTTGCATGACTGCAGTACTGTCGTGGATGGCTGTGTACTTTTTAGGGAAGACAGGCCAGAAAGGAGAGGTGGTGGAGCTGCTTTTTATGTGAGGGAGCAACTGGAATGTATCGAGCTCTGCCTAGGGGTAGATGAAGAACAAGTAAAAAGCTTATGGGTATAGATTAAGGGCCAGGCAAGCATGGGGAGCACTGTTGTGGGTGTTTACTACAGGCCACCTGATCAGGAAGAGGAAGTCAATGAGTCCTTCTACAAGCAGCTAGAAGTAGCCTCATGATCACTGGCCCTAGTTCTCATGGGGGACTTCAACCTCCCTGATATCTGCTTTTGGGTTTAAAGTATCAGCTGTTTGGTTCCTCACTTTCAAGTCAGGAGCTTGAACTGGCGTTATCCCTTTTTTTGTTTGTCACTTTGAATAGCTGAAGTTCATGTTCTGGAGGCACTGTTTTTCCAGCAGGAACGTTGTGGCAGTCTGGAATTCCTGTTTACACCTGGCTGACTGCCTTGCCAGCTGTATTTTGATAGTTAATGCAATTAATTTAAAGTAATAAAGTAAAGACTGCACTGTATGCACTGCTGGGGCATTTTACACCTAGCTGGCAGAACAAGTACCTTTCTAATAACAATGCCATTCTTGCACTGCTGTGTCTGATCCTGCTAATAAATCTGAGTAAGACAAGTGCACAGGAGCTTCTTCTAAGTCATTTTTTACTTTTCTCCTTCCTTCACCTCTTCCCTCTTTGCTCTCCTCTTTCTAGTTCACAAGCTTCCACATCTACTGATTGGTGTCACATTGCTTTGCTTCATGCTATTTGAATAACATGGAAATCACAGAACTGCTAGTTTTTCCTGCTATTAATTTAATTTCATAAAACTGACTTTTTAAAGAAAGTTGTTGTAGGGTTCTGTAGTCAAACCCTTAATTATTCTAATTGTCCTACTGCCACATAATTCAGAGGTCACCTGTACAATCTAGCATTTACCAAACTGAGCATCATATAGAAATGTTACAGAGTTCTGAATCCCCCGTAGAAAATTACAGGGATATTATTTTCTATTAACTTATATAGGATGGGGTCTGTCTTTCACAACCAGAGCTTGCCCGAACTCAGGTGCAGGACCTTGCAATGTTAGTCTGTATACATCTATAGTATCACAACTGTATGTAGTGCCATCACACTGAGACTCTGTACAACTTACTGGGAGCATAATGTGGGTCAGACAGTTCCCTCACCATTTGCTTGGGGCAATTAATATTCCTTTCTCCTCAGATTAGAGATGAAGTCAGGAGCAGTTTATCAGGTTTCGGGAAAAGTTCCTGCCATGGGATTAATGGCAACAGTTGATTGAAGATGTCCCTGCTCATTGCAGGGAGGGTTGGATTAGATGACCTTTAAAGGTCCCTTCCAACCCTAACTATTATGTGATTTCTATGATTTTCAAACTTGGGTGTTTTGGTTTGCACATTTAAATTCAGTATGGTCTTATGATTAGTGTATGAATATTCAGCTTTTCTGATGCTGCTGGAGAGGATGGAATCCGAGTTTTGCTACGTGTGAGTGGCTGCTGAAGTTGTAGACACTGCTATGTGCTTCATGCCTATTTTCCCCTGGTACTTGTAGCTCCAGTTTTTTGATGGAACTATTACATATTCTCTGCCAGAAGTGATGTTCTGAATTCTGGCATAATTGCCAAATAAGGGTAGTTCCACAGAACTCTTCTTCGTTATGTTGATAGTACTTTGTCACTTCTGGAAAGAAGGCTATTTACAGTAAGAACTTAAGTATGAAATTAAATTTCTGCTTGTAAAAGGAACTTAATTTTGAATCTAAGTGCTTAATTATAGATCCACATATTTGAAAGTATTAAGGATTATTTTCTATATCAAATCATTTTCTTCTTTGAACCCCCTGTTGTTGACCCTATAATTGACAATCTCCAGAAGGCAAAGTGGTTTATGCACATAGTTTATGCAACATCAGAGAGCAGGAAGATTGTCTTTCTGGTCCTTGCAGGCCTTGTAGATTCATTATCTTTGTTTTGTGTCATGTAAGTACAAACTTGAGTCGCTGCAACAATAATGATTCAGCTCTTTAGAGTGCTGTAGGTGGGGATTATAGGTTCTGACTTCCTCCCCATCAAATCTACAGCCTGAGTGTACATTGTGTGGAGAGGTATTCCCTTGAGAAGTGCTAAAAGGACTGCTATAGGATTGCACCTGATTTTTCCCTTGTTTTATACAACTAGAAAAGGTAGGAAGGACAAATTGATCAGTCTTAAGTGTACAGATTTTAATTATAAACAACTTACTTGAATCTCCATTAATCTGTCTTTGTCCTCACCATCTAATTCTCATAGTTAAAATATGCACAGTAAAAACATTTCTGCAGACATTTGCAAATATATCAGGAGGTAACTCTGCCGTAAAGGTTGTATTTAGCTTTTCATTTAAAACAGTCATAAATTTCTTTGTTTCACACTTTAATGATCAAATGTAATCTTCAAGGTTTATAATAGCCATTAAATTTTTCTAGAATGTTTATAAGCTAAAACAAACCATTCCATTAGTAGTGCAGAACTACTGAAACTTGCTTTTCTACTGCCATCAATCCTTACACACTGGCCCATATTTGTATGTTTTGTCATGCAGCCACCACAGCAGGCAGTGTAGTTTGTCTGGAATTGTGCACCGGCTTAACAGGTAAAAGATTATTATTATTATTATTATTTTTCCCCCCTGTACGTTGGCTGATGCTTCTTGCAACAGATTTGGACTGAGCTCTTTCTGATTTCCCATTATTAAGGAGATAAATGGCATCTTTCTTTTCTCCCTAGAATTTCTAGTGGGGAAAAAAAAAAAGCCAAACCAATCCCAAACATTTTAATATCCTCAAAACCTTGTCCACCTTCAAATATGAATGAAATCAACCTATTGAGGGGACAGACAGAATAATCACGAGTTTTATTTTTTAGGAAAGCTCACTGAAATCTGATATGATTTATAAATTAATTGAGAAGCCACCTGGTTTTGATATGCAGCTTTAAGGGCATCACTTTAAATATAGGCTAAGAATTCCTAAAGTAAAATCCTAGCTTATAAAACTTGGTGTAAGTCTTCTGTTCATTATCAAGTGGAGAGAGCTGGCTGCTTTCAGAGGAAGTTCAATTCAGCTGTTTTTAACATTGCTGAACATTTGCTTTGGAATGGAGTTAACTCTGATTAGCTCTCTTCTGCCTCAAAAGGAGGTCTGTGTTGAATGATTCAGATACTGACATTTAGTCAAACAAATCGGTCCACAGCCATTTATCATCTGTTGGGTTTAAAAAAAATAAATAAATTGAAACAATTCCCCCCCAGCTTCATCTTTTCAGGCTTGATTTAGAAAGTTTTGTGGAACAAATCTGTTGCTGTTAAAGCTAAAGCTGCATTCTGAATTTGGGAGAAATACTTGGAGCATTGCTGGAGAATGGATCTGTGAGTGAAGCTTTGGCCCTGTTTAAGCTGATGGGATTTTACTATAGATCTTTTTGTAAGAAGGAATTCATGGGAAACGGGCAGTACAGCTGTGAGCTCTTTGACTGTGTTAGGGTTGCATGATGCTTGGTGGTCCTTTCTAGTCCAGGTTGGTGGCTGTCCTGGTTTCAGCTGGGACAGGATTAATTTTCTTCTTAGTAGCTGGTGCAGTGCTGTGCTTTAGATTTGATGTGAGAACAATGCTGACAGCACACTGATGATTTTAGTTGTTGCTGGGTGATGTTTATACTAAATCAAGGTTTCTCAGGCCCTGCCAGTGAGAAGGCTGGAGGGGCACAAGAAACTGGGGAGGGGACACAGCCATGACAGCTGACCTGAACTAGCCAAAGGGGTATTCCATACCCTATGACATCACGCTGAGTATATAATCTGGAGGAAAAATAAGGAAGGGGAGGGATATTTGGCATTATGGCGTTTGTCTTCCCAAGTAACCATTACACATGATGGAGCCTTGCTTTCCTGGAGACTGCTGAACACCTGCCTGCCATTGGGAGTGGTGAATTAATTCCGTGTTTTGATTTGCCTGCATGTGTGGCTTTACCTATTAAACTGTCTTTATCACAGCCCACAAGTTTTTGCACTTTTACTGTTCTGATCCTCTCCCCCATCCCATTGTGGGGGGAGTGAGTGAGCAGCTGCATGTTGCTTAATCACCAGCTGGGGTAAAACCAAGACAGCAGGGCAGCATTGGTGGGGTTAGTCTGTCTTACCTGTTTGTAAGGTAGAAACTTAAAGATCCTTTTACCACGTTGGTATAATCATGCTTCTTCTCTAATTGTGTAACCAAGTTTTCTTTCTTGTGCTTTCAAAACAGTTGGAAAGGTGAGATGTGTTATTTATTTTTTTTTATTTTCATTTTCATTGATATTAATTTGCAGTGATAGTATTATTCACAAATAAAAGAGATGCTAACACTCTACCTTTCTGCTAATGAGTGAGGTCTCCCAGAATAGTAACTTGAGGGCTTGTTTGTCCACATGTCCATGTCCTGTACTGTCCCCTGTTCTGTCGTGTCACACCTCTTTCCCACCTCCTCCTCCTCCCGCCCACCCCCACTTCCCCATTTAATCATAACTGAACAGAATTTTATCCCAGTTGCTTGTAGAAACCACAGGTGAGAGAGATTGTGGTCTGAACCAAGGGAGGACAGCTACTTAAAAGCAACAGTGACTACAAGCAAAGTAAACTAATAAGAAAACCAAAGATTCAAAGGCCAGATGGATGAAAGAATGAGTTTTTCCTGGAGCATTGCAGAATATGAGTGCTGGAACAACTGTCTCAGGCTTGTTACAGTTAGCTTCCAACAATTTCTAGATACAGTGTTATGTAAGTTATACATCCTCTATTACTCTGACAGGTATATTAACCATTTTGTCAAAAAGATTTCTTTGAAAAAGAATCAGTGTGTTTTGCTGCTTTGCAGAAACCAGCAATGATTTTGAAGGTAAAAGCAGTTACAAATAAAAGACCTTCATCCAGGCATCATTGCTTGCACAAGTATATGAAAGAAATCCTGGTTTCAATATGTATTTTAAAACTAAGGGAACAAAAGAGAACCTACCCATGGATTAAAATGTGCTCTTGTTAGTGTTGAAGAATGGAGTAACTTAAAATTATGATGAAGTTTTACATTCTCTTAAACATCATTTGCTGGTTCAACCTCTGATGGCAGTCCTTAGATGGGAAGTTGAGATTTTAAAACTGCAAGGTGGCTGAAACAGTAAATCTCATGCTTCTGACAAACTCATGTCAGTCCCAAGAGATACAGCTGAGATAGGAAATTTAGATCTTGGGAGTAATAAAATGCTGGAGCAGAAGATATTCCAGACTCTGGAAGGAGATAGAGATAGGAAGTGATTTTGACTTAGATACAGCTCTCAGACAAAAATATACAATGTGATTTTGAGATTCAGGACTGCGTGTGGTTAAAAAATAGGAATTGTTTTTTCTTTCAGCCCTTGCTAGAAAGCAAAGATTTTGAAGTTAGGTGATGACTGGTTTTTGTGTTGGTGTGGTGATGATGATCTGAAGTGATAGTGAATTTTTATAGCTTGGATTTTCCCCTGTCAGAAGGTTTCAGAGAGAAGGAGATATGATACAGCTGGTGATTATGATACCACTCCAGTTGTTGACACACCAATTTCAGGTGTTTATTTTAAAATAAGTTTCCTGTACTCATTAATATTCTGCTTGGATGTTTCAAAGAACTTCTCTCAGTGTTAGAAACTAACAGAATGTAATAAAGTGCCAAAAGAAAACCTGTTGTATTTTAAGAGTTCTATCAGTTTAGCACTGTTCAAATTGCTAGTAATTTTTGCATTTTACTAGACTGCCACTTCAGGACTCATCGTGAATTCCTGATCACAGGTTGGAAAAGGTGCCTATTTCCTTTTAGTTTCCAGAAGGATCTAAGACTCACTTTCATCAGGGTTTCTCCTTTGGCTGTAGACTTTTAAGACACTGTGGTTTAAATAGTCTTTTCTACACTGCTATCTTGAAACAGGAGGTCAAAAATACTGCAATGACTGGGAAAACACCACTTTCTTATAAAAAGAAATAGAGTTTCAACTCTCTTGTTTCTGAATTCCTGAGGTTTTTGGTTTGAATTGGCTGCTTCCACCTTATACTAACCTGTAGCTCAAGGATCTTTTTAGGCTTCTGTTGTTTCCATGCATATAACCAATGTTTCAAGGATAGCTCTAAGCCAAATAGCAAAACTAGTTATTATTTTTCAGCTTTTCCTTGAAGTCAATGTGAATTTTGATACTTACATTTGAGATAATTATCTGGTCATGTGTGAGGAAAGCTGCAGTACTATCCTGACAATATTAACTGGTGGCTGGAGATGTTTAACTTTTCATTTTACACAAACCTAATAAATCTAACTTATTCAGTAAAAACTGTTTATAAAGCAAACTTTTTAATCCTCATTTCCTCTTCCTATCTTTAATGAGTACAAGGTATCTTATAACAAATCTCTGTGACATCTACAAATTTAGTTCATGAAATTAACTAGTGAATAAACTGACTTTAAAATGTGTAAGCATTGATACTCAGCATCTTTATTAGTATTCCCTTGCAATTCTTAATCCATTTCTACTGAAGTCATGGAAAAAGAATTCCCTGAAGATAATCTAATATCTGTGAACTCCTATAGCTATTAACTGATGAAAAAGTACCCTACCAGCTAATGTAATAGTACTGTATGTTTATAAGGCTGTGAGTTCAAATTCTACTGTGATTGCCCTGATTTAAAATAAGTAAATGATTATTTTGTTACATATTTTGCAACCAGTTTATATGTGTAAAATACTTTTCATGTAAAGGATGTTTGCATCTTAAGTCTTGCAATAATTCATTATGCTACAGAATCAACTCCCCATATTTTATTTTTGCTTGGAAATTTACTTCTTAGCCCCAATAAGTTCGAATAGTGTTTCTCCCTTTGAAAAAGGCAGAAGGGGGAATTCTCTGAGGTGGCCTTTTCTTTAGCTAGAATGGGTCTGTGCTTTTGAGTTTGTTCGTGGTTCTCTAAGTGGAAGCTGTACAGTTGGGTTGTTAGATGTAAATTAATATTATTTGTCTGCTTTAAAGACATTTCAAAAAGCACTTGTGCTGTACATGGAGGTGGTACTCTTTATCGGTATTGTGAAAACAAGACAAATATTCTAAACAATCCTAAACTTCTGCATGTTACAGTTAAGGGAACACCTTTCCTTTAATTAATAGCCAAACTTTCTCTTGTGGTATTTAATATAGTAGATACAAAGAAAATCCAGTTTTCCATCCAATATTAAGAAAAGTTTAATTTTACAGTTGAAATAGATATGCGATCTTTCTGTGTTTTTATTTCTGTACAAAACTGCAGAATATCATCTGCAAATGTGTAATTCTTTTGAGCCTCTGTACAATAATTCCCAAGCTTCTGTTTATTCTCAGCCTGTGTTCAAACTGATTAAAAGTTGCATCCTTGAAGAAATTTGATACCTGCAGCCAACTTTTCACCATTCCAGAAACCCTTAACAGAATAAAAAAATGTGTAAAGCTTTCTATCTCAAAAAATATTAACAGAAGATTTCAGTCTGTGTTTGAAGAATGAACTTCTGAAATTCTCTTCCAGTCTTATTTAGCATGCTGTTACAGAATACGTTGTAGTTGAGTAAAATTTTTAATGACTTCTACCTAGTCACTGTGAGTACATAGTTCTACATAGACTCAAGGCAACAGCACAGGACTATCTTGATTGAAAAACCCCTGTATCATATGATATGAAAGCTGATCACTAGCATCACTAGAGTCTGGGTTTACATGATTGAAGCAGACCTAATATATCAAGAGTTTCTATTCAGAAACTGACAATCACAACTTATGCGTCTGGCAAGTTCTTATTACCAAGCATGGGTTTTGTTCATGACCTCACTTCACTGCCACACCTGGAGTTTAAGTTAACTTGCTGCACTATGCTGCAGTATTCACCCCTGGCAAGGATTTCTGAAATGCAGCCTAAGCTCTAGTGGAAGACAGACTTCCCTTGTGGCCTTATCACATTTGCTGTCCTCATAATGTAACATGATAAGGAGCCTCATGTACAGACCAAGAAGAAAGTTAGGAGGTCTGTAATTGTCAGGAGTTCTGTAAGTTCCTCCTCAGCCTTCTGCTGCCTTGGGTCACTGCAGACCAGAGGACAACTATAAGAGGAGCTGAAGCAAGACCAGGAACACTGACCAGGCTTAAACAACCAAGATACTGACACCAAATGTCCAAGTTCCTTCCACTAAGCATGGAATACAGCTACTTTTTTGTATGAGTATGGATTGATGAATGCTGTGCAGCATCACAGGTTGCTCAACAGATGTAGTTGTTTCTTTGCATGTCAGGCCAGCTGGGTTAAATATGGCAAGTGGAAGCATCTAGAAAAGGAAATGAATGTGGGAAGAGTAAGCTGTTTAAAAGCTAGAAATAAACACACAATTATTGCTGAGATAATCCTCTCTTCTTATGCATGCTAAGGTTCAGAAATCCAAATGCAGGAACTGAGTAGTAGGGGTGAATTTCCCTATACCTGAAAAAGGTAACCAGTTTGTATATGACCAAGCAAAATGCAAGTTTGAGTTAAAGGTTATACTAACATGTGGATATTCTAGGGAAAACCATGAGTTACCATCCTTACCTGAGATAATAAAACAGTTTAAAATTCTTAAAATTATTTCTATCTTGCTTTAGTTTTTCTTCTTACTGAATTAGATTTCAATAGGTACAATTTGCATATCTTAATATGGTAACAGTTTTGGTGGAAACTCGGAGCATCTTAATGATGCTTGAGAATATTTTTACCTTTGGGTGAGTAGGATTCAGTTTTATGTTCTTCCCAATCAACCTACAAAAACCAAGATCACTTTAATACTTTCATGACTTCCGTCAGAGAAAGAATCTCTTTGATGTGTAAACTTACTTTAGAGGTAATTTCCAAATATATGTCTAAGTGGTTGAAATCTTTCTTAAATATATAATTGGCCACTGAGAGATTCTCTCTAACTCCCCTGACTTCTTGCCCTTCTTACATCTACAGTATGCAGAGCAGACATCTTTGTTTTACTATTTAAGGTACATCCTGTTAGGAAACAAAAAATTTTAGAAATTCTTCTATTCAGTAAAACAAAAAAAAAAGTGAATGCATTCAACTTACAGAATCTGTCAGAAAAGTTATACAGTAGTACATCCTTTTATGTAAGCATGTAACAGCTAGAATATGTAATTCTGGGTATTTATAGTATTGCAACATTTTTCCAAATGTGTTTAACTTGTTGACCTGCTCACTGGGTAGCCAAGTAGTAGAAAATGACAGTTACATTTAACCATTATTGCATCTTTAATCCATTACCAGTAGAACAGAGTAATCAAGACTCTGGTTTTATATGTCACAGCTGAAAAGAAACACTGCTTCTGAGTGCATTTAACAGTAAAGAACTGTGTCTGAAGCATACAATAAACTTCCTGGCATGCTCATTCTGTTTGTGTTACATGTTCATTAATCTTATTGCTTTTGTATTGTCAGTTCTGAGTGTTCCTTAAATTGTCATTGAGAATGTGAACTCAATGAAATGTATGAGAAAGACAATATGGAAACGTACCTAACAGATAAAACAAATAATACAGCGTATTTGGATATGTACAAAGTAAATATTAGTAAGTATGGCATTTGTAAATTCTATTTGTTAATATTTAAAATTATTTTAAAATAATTTGGAATAATTTCTATGATTCAATGATTAAAAATTATATTTAACATGTAGAAGACTACACTTCCAACCTATGAGCAAGCCACTCCAAGCAGAGTTAGTGTGCTGAGACTTGTGACTACAGTGCTATTTTAAGGAACATTTCTGGAACACATACGTAGTCTGACTTTTCGAACAGCCATAATATAAAGTGATTAACTGGACTTGGTGCACATGTTACTTTACAGGACATCTCTACATAAGAAAAATGTGGCTTCACTAGTGTAGTGGGTTAGACAATCAGAAATCATCTTAGTGGAGATACAGCCTATTAGCTAAGCAGATGAATATATTCCATAGCTATTTTGATTTGTTCATATTCAGTTCTCAGTATTGACAAACTGCTTGAAGTATCCTGGAGCACATGGCATCTTTGGTTGCTTTTATGAATGTAGCTTGAATCTACAGACTCCTCTTAAGTAGGATAATTAGTTGCAGAAGAAAGACAGCTTTATGTAGAGCTGTATCCTTAAAACATTGAAGAGACTTTCTTGTCTCAAGAAGGACCAAGTGGCACAGCTGATATTACAGGGCAGTGTTTCTCCATCTCTCTTGCTCTCTTTTCAGCACTCCCTAACTGTCACAAGAGGGTTTGGATAAAGCTGCTGGAATCTTTGCTCTTGTTAAACATTTCTCTTAATGTAAACTTAATCTTGTTCAGACTGGAAGCGTATGTTTGCTTTTTGAAGATGTGGAAAATAAATCACTTTTGAAAGTGAGTACTACAATTCTGATGTCTGTCAAATGAGCCATGTTCCATTGTCTGAAAGCTGCTATCACATATTCATGAAGGTCAAGAGTTGCATCTCTACCTTCATCAAATAGATTGTAATGTTCAACAAGTGCTAAAGTTAAGTAAAGTTCAGAAGTGTGAGTGACAAGCACATGGAACAGATGTAAAGCACAGAGGATTTGGAGAACTTCACAGGCAAAAGTAATTTTACGTGACCTTTTGAATCTGTGTGCAGAAGCATACAACTTCATTAATAACTAGGGAAGGGCTGTATAGAACAAAACAATGCCAGTAGGTCCTTGGCCCAATCTGAAGCCCTTCGGCAGGAACATCTATTATTTTGTTTTCCTTTTTAAAGTGTTTTACTAGTCAAGAACTGAACAGCCATATAAAAATAAAAATGTCTACATGCCTTTCAGTAATTTTAATAAACTACCAAATCTTTTGTATCTTGTAGATACAAACATCTTGTAGAAAACTCTGTATTGCTATTATCATAGATAAAGCTTTCAGTGAAGCTGAGTCTTTGTAAAATTTATTTTAAGAAATGCAGACTTTTGCCACTTTACCTTAATATTCGGAGTAGATTGAATCAGTGTTTTTAAAATCATTTATCAGGAAATCATAACATGTATTGAATTTTAAAGACTGGAATTATCTGAATCTAAACCACTGAATATTAAAACCTTTACTCTCCAAAGTATAATGTGCTTGAACTTAAGCAAGAACAGCATCTGGTGAAAAACTGTATTGTTCCTAGAATGCTTTCTTACTGTCTTCAAGTCTCTGCTTTTTTTCTAAACTTCAGTGCTTCCTGTAAACAATGAAGAGTAAGTTAGACTTTCAGAAAGTGCAACTGAATACAGCTGATATTTTTATAGATATAGAAAAAGTTTCAAACACGGACCCTGAAGGTAAGTCTTAAACCCATTTTTTTAGATATCTGAAGTTAGAACTTCAAACATAAGTAATAATGAGATTCATGGTGTGCAACATCAGACGAAAGGGTCCTGGTCCATTCATTCATGTATGACAGGTCACTGACTGACAGAAATTCACTCAGCTCAGTAGCCAGCATTTGATAGGCATGTCTGATCAAGAGGCATAAATTATTGATGTGAAGATGTTAAGAAATCAACATTTACTACTCCTTTGGTTAGCTTGTTTCAAGCGCTATCCATCTTGTGATTAAAAATATGCTAGCTTCTTAATTGTAATCCTTTGGTCTGTTCTTCCAGACTATAACAACACTGAATGCTCAGAGCACAGAGAAAGTAAAGGAAACCATTCTCAAAGTCTTCACTAGAAAAGAAAGAGTAGGATATTTAGATGGAGATAGGAAATCTTGAGATCTAGGTCTGCATGAGTGTAGCATATCTTTACAGTAGAACAGGGCATCAAAACTTGACCCTGAATTCTGAAAGTGAAACTAACTATGTGCAAGTGTGTAATCATGTTGTTTTCTGCAGGAGTTTAGACATGGTCTTATGCAATGTTTGGAAGATACCACATTAGATATCCTTTTTCTTTTCACATAGATACACCTTTTTTTGTGTGGACTAAGAAATATCTTGCTTCTGCTTCTAACAGAATATTGCATGTCCTAATGTTTTAACCAGTGTTAATAAAGTGGGCCAGATTCTCAGTAAAATCAAAGGCAACCTTAACAAAATCATTGGAACTGTCTGATCTCCCGAAGAGTTAACTGTTCTATTTGATAATCTGACTGAATTTAGCCTGCTTGGTTGTTTCTTTTTCTTCTTTTCAGACTTCCATTTTTATTAGATTATTAGATTATGGCTTCTGTCTATCTTGTCTTCTAACTGATGCAGAATGGCCGGGGGGGAGGGGGGAGAGGGTGTTGAAACAGGAACCGACAACACTGTTTGAAAATATTTTTTTGTTCAGATTGATTTTCCAGAATGAATTACTGTCCTTTACTTCTCATGATAATAATGTTTACATGGGAGAGGGGACAACTGATGTAAATGTATCTGTACGAAATAATGCTATTTGAAAGGGAGGCACAAGTGCTCAACAAGTAAAGAAAAAAGAAATGTAGTTAATGCGTGTTGGAGCCAGGCTTCATTAAAATTTCTGAGCAGAAAAGGTCTTTTACTTTCATTGATGCTGTGGAAGTTAGATAGGAGAGGACTGAACTGTAACATGAAACAGCAGAGGAAATAATCTTTATTAGAGTAAATCAATATTTGAAAGTGTGCAGCTGGTGTTACCATTTTTTCCATGTGTTCTGCTATTGTCAGAAAATTCTTCCTTAATATTTTAGAAATTTGACAAATGATCTATTTGTAATCCACTGGAGATGGGAGAGAACCCTTGACAAGAAATTTAAAGCATTTTGTTTTGTTTGATGAACAGTCAAATATGAAGTATTACAAGGTGGTTTATTTGTAGACCTAATACATATGCCATTACATACATAATTTTGTTGATACAAGAATCATGATTCAGGAAAACATAATGTTGCTTGTTTTCTATGACATATATTTCCTGTTCTAGATTTTCTACCTCCTGCACATAAACACTGACATATTTGTGTATACTAAATATATAGCCTGGAACAAGTTTCATTTGGGGCTGTGTGACTTTATTGACAGCATTTTTGCTTTATTTATGTTAGATTTATAAAAAATTGTATATAACAATTGACAATGAGCTAATACTTCAAAGAAATTTAATTAGTAATGTAACTAGGGAAATACAAGGAGTTAAAAATTTCAAAATAATATTTATTTATAGTAGGGCTGGAAAGGTCCTTTGTTATATTGCCTTATTGCTTAGGCTAGCAAACAGTACACTGGAATTTTGTTGTGAAATAACAAGCTAGATGATTAATCCAGAATCAATTCTTCATAACTATTTTTCCCCCCCCACTAATATGAAGTTGAATATGTATGCCTCCAGGACATGGTCCTAAAGGACGCTTTTAACGCAGTGAATCAGGCAACCTTCCAAGAATATCCTATTCCCATTTTTAAGAGTCTGAGCATGCAGCCATTTTGGAGAAGTATCTGCAAATGGTCTTCATGTAGAGCTTCTCTTGTTTCCTAGAAAACTATGATCAAGAAAAGATCACAGAAGTTGTATAAGTCATTATTATACCTGATACAGTAAAGAACAAAGTAAAATAAAAGTAAATATAAGTAAAAAATAATAGTAAGTAATAATGTTTTAGCCTCTGTTAGAACTGAGTTTATTATTTGGTATTTACATTTTGTTATATGTGAATGTGTATATGCATCTGTATATCTCCATTTGTTTTACACTCAGTGTTTGAATCGAGGATGAGTTGTAGGTAGGATTCTTGCAGTCTACTCCTTTATGCAGAACCTTAACCTGCCCAGGTACTCAGGGCAGTCTGCAGTTCTGCTCCTGTTTGTTTCCCAGCTGAGATGTATATCCTAGAAGTCCTTGTGGTGCCATGCTACATAAGGTTTTCCAAAGGGACTAGGCAGGCATAGAAGGGTTAATCATTATGCTAATGCTGATAAGGCATTTAAATTTCTGAAGCCAACTTTGAAAAGGAAATTTGCCTCACCAATCTGAAAATCCAGGTGCTTGTTTCCACCAAGATGAATGGAGTGGTCTTTGAAACAAGACTGGAGAGAATGGTGTGATCTTGTGTCCAGATTAACATGTGAAGCACGCTGTTATCAAGACTTCCTTTTTCACCAAAAATGAAAATTGTTGCTAAGCTGTTTTGTAAAGTTGAGCACAGATGTAGTTCTGGCAAAGAGCAAGATTCTATCTCAAAATTTCTGCTTGTGTTTTTAAGAGTCCCTCTCAGAAATGAACAGATATTTGCCACCTATGAAGTATACGCAAATGAGAGAAGGGATTTACACCTGGACCTCAAAAACTAAGCTATTCCCTGCCTAACTGTAGTTCCTAGGCTTGTATTACAGACTGCAGTGTTCTGCAAATAAGCAACTAAACCCTGACTGTCAAGTAAGACCATGTAAATCCTAACAGGTGCAACTGCAAAGCAAACCAGGTATTGAGTAGGGCAGTGGGTATCCCTTAGTAACAGCACCTCTGCCCAGCTTGTTTTGTGTGATTCTAGGCTAATAATTTTACCTCTCTGTCATTGCATCAGAATGAGAGTAATATATGACTGACTTGCTTTCTTAATTATTTCTCCAAGCAACAATATTATCTGGAGTGTACACAGAGTTCTGGAAATGTAAAATCCTGTATGAAACCACAGATGGCATTTGATTCCTAATCTAGAGAGACAGCTGTGTTTCTTAGTATGCTATTTTGCTAATTGTTATCAACACCTCGACAACACAAGTAATATATTAGAAAATGTTTAGATAATACCAAAGGGACTATGATAAGGAAGAAGGCAAAAATGACTGCTATATTAGCAGTCAGAAAAGACTTGACAATTTACTGCAAATACTATAAAAGGTTAATCTACAAATTACAAAAAATAAGGTAATATTGATCAGGTGCATTACATTTTTTAATTTGTCCTAATTTAGTGACACATTTTTGAGTCGAAGATGTTAGACAACTACACCTCCAGCTTTCACTCTTAAGAAACAGAACATTCTTCTCGTGCATTCAAGCCGAAAAATTGCCCTTTGTATAGCATAGGTTAAGCTGATTCATGGTTTTGAAGGTTCCATAAATCTTAAAAGCCAAGGTGCTGATGAGTTAGTGTGCTTACATAATTGTTTTAAAGTGACTGCCTATTGCTAGCTGTAGTTCTTCCATTACACTGGGAATTAAAGATTAAGGAAGCCTCTTTAAAGAATGCCTACTGATGTCTTTTAGCACAGAGATTACTAATTTGCCATTCTTGAAAGATTAAAAAGTACAGTGATTATTCATCTTCTCAGGCTCTGCAGTGAAATTAACTCTTATGAGAAAAGAATGGGATTTGGGGACATTTCTAGGAGAGGTGTAAAAGCATTAAGTGGGTCATAAAGCAACAACCATGGCAGCTGTATACAAGACTTACTGGGCACTGTAAAAAACAACGGAAATAATCTGTTATTTTCACATGTAGCATTAGGAGTTATTAATAATGAAATGATACCTTAACTCTCCAAAGATGCATCAGTGAAAGAGAACAGCTGGAAAAGAGGCCTGAGACATCTTGCTAGCTGAAGATCTAACAGCAAGCTTTTTCTAAGGTTATCTGGGTTTTTGCAGGCTGAGTATTTTCAGACAAAGGAGCAATGTGTGCTCTTGCACTAGTTTCCCTGGGCAGCTACAACTTCTTGCTGAGAAATTACAGAGGACCCTTGTCAGTTTTTTGTCTAGATGTCTTTTCCCCAGCTCTGGTCTTTGCCAGAGTCTTAAAGCTGAGAAGGTCTCTATTTTCAAGTTCTGCTGTTCTCATATACCATTTTAGGACAAAGTTTAATGTTTTGTATTACTCTTCTGAGTAAGACAAGTAAAAACTTAATCTATAGTTGTGATTATTATAGTTTCCAAAGCTTAAATCAAAGGCAGCAAGCAAGGTGCATTTAGAACCATTTCAGAAATTTTAAAATTTTACTCCTACATTTCCCATCCTTGAACCTTTACTGACAACATGATTTTGTCTTTCACCTGCCTTCACCAAACAAGCTAGTCAAGCATACAGGAAGCTGTCATGTTACTCAGATAACCGATTCCTTAGATCAGGGCAGTTAAACTGCAGGAATTTTTCCTTTTTTTTTTTTTTTTTTTTTATGCTGGAATTTCTTGTTTTTCCTCTGAAACAGCTTAGTTTCTAACAAATTAAACGGAATTCTAATGCTCTTTTTTGTCTCTACTTTGTTTCTGTCAATTTTCACCATCTGTCGAACAGTTTCATCAGAAGGTGTTCTAAGAAACTTCTGTTTCTTTTTAAGCTTTCCTGAGCCAGTTGCAAATGAATTAAGTGGTGTAATTTCTTCTTCTTATCCCAATTCCTGATTATTTTGACAGTTTTTACAGAACCTATATTGTTCTCCAAATACCTTTGAAGAAAATCATAGAATAATTTTATAGTTAGACATACCAGGAAAGTTTCTCTAAAAGGAGAGGCAATAGGGTTTATGGACATCTTGCCTGTCTTTTTCTCTCAGAAGGCTTTTCTTTTTTTATTTAGCCCTAAGATGTGATTTAAGTTGGAAAGCTGAAATGCTTTAAACCAGCTGCCTCATTTAAATGCTATAGCCTAGAAATTCTGACAACATCCAAAAGACAGCTTTTTGAGGATGAAAGATAGCACATCATATTTTGTTGGCCCAGTAAAAGGTATTGCATTATCTACCTTGTCAGTAGATCTTGACATTCATAGTGCTCGGCCCTTACCCTGGGACACATAAAACCCTCTTGATAAATTACTTATGAAAAGGCTGAGTAGGCAACAGGCACAATGACAGTAGTGTATCTCTCTTCCCTATCATTCAAACATGAGAGACAGTGTGCTTAGTTTTTCCAGTATGGGATGTTTGAGAACTATTCGATTAATGTAATCTGGTAGTAGACACTTTTGTGGCTTTGCAGAACTACAGCAATATTGTAAAATAGCATTCATCATTTTCTAAGTTTAGCCTCCTGCAATGAACCCCCTCCTCTTCCCACTGAGAATACCGACTAAGGTAATAGCTTTTATATCTGTTAAGGAGTTAGCCCTTAAAGTGCATATCTGATCAGCTTTTTTATGTGCATATTGGCTTCCCACAAAATGTCAAGACAAAGTCAGGGATGCAGCATCACCCAGACTGTTTTCAAAGCCATTCCTTGATGTCTGGAGTTTCAAGATGGAAACTTTGTCCTAAAAGTTGGCTCAAGTAAAACAGAGGTTTCTACAGGAAGAGTAGAGCTTGGCCATGAGGAAGACAGAGGTCCCTGGCTGCTGGATCAATGCAGGGCAGGAACATTCTGAACTGGTCATGGGCAGGGCTTAATGTTCAGCACCATTCACTAAGGAAAACCAAAACCAGGCCCTACTAAAATAAAACATCATAAAGCCATTCCTCTAGAAAGTGGTTGAAAGAATGGACACTGTTTATGCAGCTAATGGTTTATACATTCAGGGACTGTGAAAAATGCTTGGATACATCAATGAACTGTATTTCTAGAGGTCCATGGAGGAGATGTAGTTTTAATCTAGCTTAAGCATCTATTCAGATTCAAACTGATACATGAAACTACTCCATCCTCATCCCTGAAGATTTATAACCTAACCAACAAAATCTGAGGGTATAGAATGATATGAAAGAAAATTCATTAGTTGCTGAAAAACAATGCATTTCAATAGGTTACAGAGAATAGAATTCCTAGGGGGAAAAAAACTACCTTCTTAAATCTCTCAGCATTTTAAGGATAAGATAGGATGACAAACATGCTTTTCAGAAGTCACTAATATTCTAAGTGAAATATCTATGACCTCTTTTGTGGTTTGGTTTTGGTAGTTTGGTTTGGTTTTTTTCTGAAGAGGCTTTTGTTCATATTTTGCCCTCTGCATATTTTAATTAAAGTTAAAATGGTGTAGAACAACTTTAAAACTACTCTTGTGTCCACAGAGATTGCCTGAATAGGATTGTTGTAGGCTTTCTTGGGTTGGAAATGCAAAAAAAAAAATATTATTCTAGCACCGGAATGTTCATCTAAATGATGCAATTCAGTCTATAAAGTAAGACAAGAGCTGTGTAAATGACTCATATGTACTGAAGTTCTGCACTATTGAGTTTTAGGAACAAGTTTTTGTAAGGGATCTTGGGGTTGAACGAAATGGGAGTTAATGAAAAGTGGTACTCTGAAAACATGGCAGTGAATTCATATAACAATGATGTGAAATAGTCTGAGTTGTACACAAACCTTGATCACCTTTCAAAGAATATCTGATCTAATTCAGCTTCATAGGTTGGTAAGTGATGCTTCTTAAAAAGGGTACCTGTAAACTATGAGGAAAACCATTTGAGTACAAAAGAAAGGGTGTATTTAGATTTTTACTTTCCTTTTATTTTCTCTTTCTGGTCTTTCAGGCCTTGCACAATAATTGTGCAAGGATGCAGAATGAATCAGAACATAGTCTTTTATATTGGATTTGAATTAAGGTAGTATGTTTTGTACTAGAGCCTTGGACTTACCTCTTACAGTGGAAGATAACTTCAGGAGTACTGCACAGAAAGTCCAAGCCTGTAATGAGTAAAATTTATAAATTCTGCTTGCCTCTTATTTCTTCAGTGCAACTAGCTGACTTTCTTCTGATTGCTGTCTATTGATTCTCCACCTCTTGCAAATGGAGGGGAGGGTCTCAGCTGATCTCTAAGAGAGAAGTAAAATATTAACAATTACTCTTCTTTCCTTGGTGCAAGAAAAGTTCTAGTAAGAATTCCTACATGTTGTTTAATAGAGATCAAAACGTTAGGGAGGCATGTTTCTTGCAGAAAGCTTTTTCCGAAGAAAAGTCCTTAGCTGTACTATAAACTACTTCTTTCTGGTAAGATGCTAAGAAATATTTATTAACCAAAAAAAAAAAAAAAGGCTGTTGTCTTGTTGTCTGCAACGTCAGATAAAAAGAATGGTTCATTTTTTTTTGCTCAAAGCTTTCTAATACCTCATTTTTCTCTAGAAACAATACCTTTGCAGTTATCTGAAAGGCCTTTACATTAATTTAGACTCGTAACTCTCTTACAAAACAGAAAAGTATTAGCCTTCTGTCATGGATAGGACAAATGGGATACAATGTGTTTTAGGTAACTTCTATCAGGTCATCATGGAGTCACTGAGAAGATGCCATGATGCAAGATTTCTGAATGTATTCTTTTCTCTTCATCTATTGTTCCTATTCTCACATAGAGACCATATTGCCCCCAGGAGCATGGAGACAGATAAATCAGTAGGAAGCTTTGTTTTCTAAGTGGCAAGTAAAATTTTGGAAGATATGTATTAAAATGGGGATTTTGTGTCGCTGTGAAGGATGTAAGGAGGAAGACGATATTTCTGCTCTTTAGAGCAACCAAACAAAATATTTGGCACAGCAGGAATCTTATGACTAATTAAAAGCTGTGATCATTCATGTAAGACAGCTTTCTTTTCAAGAAAGAAAATTTGCCAAGGCCAACAGCATCCTAGCTTGTGTCTGAAGAACTGTGGCCAGCAGGACTAAGGAATGATTGTCCCCTTATACTTGGCACTGGTGAGGCTGCTCCTCGGATACTGTGTTCAGTTTCGGGCCCCTCACTGCAAGATGGATGCAGAGGTGCTGGAGCTTTTCCAGAGAAGGGCAAAGAAGCTGGGGAAGGGTCTGGAGCACAAGTGTTATGAGGAGCAGCTGAGGGAACTGGGGTTGTTTAGCCTGCAAGAGACTCGGGAGAACTTATTGCTCTCTATAACTACCTGGAAGGAGGCTGTAAGCAGGTGGGGGTCTGTCTCTTCTCCCAGATAACAAGTGACAGACCACTAGG
Source organism: Falco naumanni (assembly GCF_017639655.2). Classification (NCBI taxonomy): domain Eukaryota; kingdom Metazoa; phylum Chordata; class Aves; order Falconiformes; family Falconidae; genus Falco; species Falco naumanni. The sequence goes on along the minus strand of NC_054059.1, from coordinate 60,140,453 downwards.
GAAGGTTTAGTTTGTGTATTAGAAAAAATTTCTTCACAGAAAGGGTGGTCAAGCACTGGAACAGGCTGCCCAGGGAGGTGGTGGAATCACCATCCCTGGGCGGTTTAAAAAATGTATAGGTGTGGTGCTTAGTGGCATGGTTTAGTGATAGACTTGGCAGTCCTGGGTTAATAGTTGGGCTTGATGATCTCAAAGGTCTTTTCCAGCCTAAATGATTCTGTGATTCTATGAAAATAACAAAAGAATAGAAGAGTAAAAGACCAAACTTAGCAGCGTAGTCTGACCTTTCTGATACATGAGTAGGAACAAGAATAAGATATGCATAAAATGAGTGCTCTTTTCATGGAGAATTCCTGTTCGTGTTTGGGTTAAAAAAAGGGTTGCAGTGTGGGCACTTATTTCAAATTTATGCTATTACATTTAACAGTTACATGTTGAAGCTTTTCTCTTGCACATTCATGTATCTATAAATAAATTAAAAAAAAAAAAAACCAAAAACCAAACAGGTTACACCTGCAAAATGCACCTGGGCATGAGAATGAGTGATGGCAGATTATCATTTCACTGCAAACTAGTGGTTCCCTCCTGTGCTAGAACAGGTATGATCCATGGATGCAAGAGCAAGAATCTATCAATGAATATAGTGAGATGTCCACAACTAAGCACACTGAAAACTTGGAAAGGGTTTAATAAAAAAATCAGGCAGTTTTAGTTCTTGAAGAAATAAAAGAAAAAAAAAGGAAGAAAAGAAAAAAAAACAGCAATAACAAAAAAACCACTGGAGAATCCACCTTAGTGAGAGATCTAAGAAACCCAGTCAACTTTGTGCTTAGTTTAAAGCAACTTAAAATGTGAATTGATTACAGTACAGAAGTGCCTAGCTATTGGGATTTTTAAAAGTGAGGATCTTATTAAAGTAGCAGAAAAATGCAAACCACTAAAGACTGGGTTCAACCAGATGTTTCCATAACAAGGAACATAACTGCTATTTTCACTTTCCTTAAAGATGGCAATTAAATATGGCCATCAAGCAGCATGACAATCCTTTAATATTTTAACCTTTTGTCAGGATTTAGATATAGATCAAATGGAAATTATTGGTTGGGTGAGGTGTGTGTCCTATGTTATGGAGGATGTCAGTACTTGATCATAAATTATTTGTTTGGCCTGAAGACTTTTAACGTTTCTGTAAAAGTGTGTGTGGGGGGGGTGTATTAGTGATTAAATTCATATTTCCAAGAGAAACAGTTTTCCCCTTTAATCCTCAGTTTACCTACAGCTATGTTTGTTTACAGCATTTATGTTGTCCTTTTTGGAATGCTCCCAACTGAACACTTACATACTAATTCCCTCAAAATTACCTGGCTACCTCATCAGCACTGAAGGTAGAAGTGTATTCTGTGTATCACTAGATGGATCTAGGATGGAACGGGGATCAAGTTGCATGGCTCTTTGACTATGCAGCAGTTTGGTTTTTGGGGCAGACATGAAGAAAGGCCCCCACAGAGCAGTAACAAGACAAACAGGTGCCTGAATCTCCAGAACCAGTGTATTTTCCCTGACCAAATGTTTGCAGTCAGATATGTGGTGTCACATCTACAACTTTGATCTTGGGTAGCAGTAAGCAGATCTTTTCTTACTGTGCATATTAACTTTTTTAGCCAAACGTGGAAGAAAATATATCATAGTCCAGCTCTTTAATATCACTATGGAACAGAATAAGAACATTGTGGATGTTGGGGCTGTGTAATCACTGTGCAGAACAATCCAAGCAATGATAGCACAGGAGCTGCTGTCCTCTTATTCTATATTTCATCCATACAGATGCACACACACAGATACAGATACGGATCTGTTTGTCAGTGACTAAACAGGACAAGACTGTATGCTTTGATTGATGTATTTATTATTCAACTTTGACAATAAAAATGGAGACCAGGTAACTGCAGACAGAAAGGTTTCTGTGGGTTTGCGTCATACCCAGTATCTAGGGTTTTGTCTTATCAAGGACATTGCCACATTTCTATATGCAGCCAGTATGTGTCTGTCCATCAGTGGAGTCAATGGGGGCCTGGCAGTTCACAGATTAAGTGACAGCCAAAAGACGTGGTCTCTGTTATCATTTAATTTAGTTCCTTCCTGATTGATGAGATTTGGACAGTTTTGTTTTCATTCCAAGATGAAAATCTTTTAATGGCACTTCAAATAGAAGAAATCTACTCACTTTGTTTCTGACAGAAAACCCAGCAGGGAAGAATAATTTTTGAAGTGGTAAGAGCAAAACAAACTGTGCCATTTTAACTCACCCTAGTAAGATTAATTTCTTGCAGATCTACGCATTATATATCCAGAGGCAGAGTATTGTTTCCGAAGGAAACCAGAATCAATGAGTAAGTCAGCTTCACTTCTTTACAATGCTAGCAACATTTGGGTTTATAGTGCCCTCATTAGCTAAATCAGAAATGCCACTTAAGTCTAAAGTTATAACAACTTATCCTTTAAAAACAGGAGGAAATCACTTGCTGTTATAATGAAATATCATTTGCCACATGGGCTGTGATTTCTAGATGTGGCCTGAAACAATCTCCATAGAGGTTAAAATCTCCTGTATTTATTGAGTGTAAAGGAATTAGAGGCCAAACGCACTACATCTTTTCATCTGAATTCAATTTGTGATTCTAGAATGGAGACTAAGCTTTTACTAAGAAAGCTTGCAGTAAGGCTGAGAACAGACGAGATAAACTCTTTGCTCTTTTTGCTACTCATTTCTAGGACTGAAATATGAAGTCTGAACTTTTGCAAAGGTGCAGAACAGCACTTTAGGACTTCTTGAATAGCCTATTCTTCTTAATGGGCTTTTAAAAATCTTGTTCTGAGTATTTTTCAAATTGTAGCCTATTTCAGCTTTTATCTAGCACTTCTCCCTTTACTTCACATTAACTCTCATTGTGATAGCCAAAGACTGTCTGCATTATATATCTGTGTTTCAGGGGAAAGCAGATGGAATTTTGGTTTTGCTTTGTTTTTCACCTAAAGCTTCATATCTCTCATTAGAATACCAAGGCACTTGCTTCTGTATGTTCACTCTGCTTACTGCTAAAAAAAGCATTCAAATTTAACCCTCATTGCAGTCCTAGGAGCAGATTCTGATATGGGTTAATTTTTGTAGTTAGAAATTTTCATAAAGCACTGATTACTTTATGTCAACAGAGCATTTTCTCTGCTCAGATTTAATGTTCCATCCATCTTGCTGGGAGTTTTGTCATCCCTTCTTGAAGGAAAAATGTAGTAACAGGAACGAGACAATATCCTCCATAACTGTAAATCATTGTAGGATTGATTTTAGAGGGAGGAGGAGATGTGGAGACAAAGATATAATGGTTTATAAGAGCTGAGATATCTGGCCATGGTAGGCAGACGATATAGGAATACATTACAGGGCATTACCGTATATTCTTTCTTTCAGAAAAAAACTTTTTCTCATGAAGATGGCATTTACATGAGTTGGTAATGTGCCCAGCCTGCATGTACTGCAATGGGTGAGGAAACTGAGGAGGAACTGCACTTAGCCCTACCTGCCACCTCTATCCTGCTTACAAATTTAGCGCTGTGAGGACAGTGAGAGTTCAGTGCACTAGAAAATGTCAGTCAGCTCAATTAAAGTCAGGAAAAAGGTGATTTCTCATCAAAGTGTGCTAGCCTGAACAGAAAGGCATCAGTATTCATTGTGAGCTAACAGGTTAAAAAGATAGAGTATAACCACCAATGCCAGGAGGCAGCATAGGCAAATCATTCCTTGTCTGCTGCTGTAGAAGAGAAATTACATTGTCCCAAAAGGCTATATTGAAATAGAACTTGGTATCTGTGCTTTGTGCTTTTTGAAAAGTTGTGATAGTTGGAGACTGCTGAACCAAAAGTTTCTTTTTGTTTCTTTTTTTTTTTTCTTCTTTTAATATCTATCTGAGGAAGTGGGAGAAGTTTTAGTACCGCAATATTTGCTAACAGGAGTTGTTGAAGGTGTCAGCATACTGTAATGCCTAGATCAGGAAGCAACAACTTAAACAGCCACAGGGAAGGCTTTTAAATGGGCTCCAGGATTCCCAATAGACTGCTTTGATGATTGTTCTTGATTTTACTGCAGTTAAAGAAAGAAGAGAATGAAAGGAAATATATCCCCAGTGAAGGTCTTTCTGAGTTGACTTTATAAATGTCTCACTCTCCAGTCTCTGCTGAAGGAACAGTGAGGGGATCAACACTGTCAGCTGTGATGCATGCAGAAATCAATACTAAAATGTGAAAGAGAAACAGTTTTCTATAGTTTAGTTGAGAATCATGAAAAGCACAAAATTATGTGAGGCGTGTAGAAATCTGCTTAGATTCTTGGAACGAGAAGCATAGACTGGAAGCCTATTTTATTAGGTTCATTTTTACCTCTGACTAGCTTTTAAGAGTACAACAACCTAGCATTCAAAACCCACAGTCACCTCATAATGCTGTGCTACTATGGAATGTCACTTTTACATAGGCGATGCAAACTGAGCCAAGTATTGCTCACAGGCAAAAGTCAGGAAGGGTCTCAGCTATGTAATTTGGATCATGAAATGGTGATTCATAAAGATTTTTAAATGTCTGGGAGTCTTTCTAGGTTTGCATAGAATCCGGTCTTATAATGAGATAAACATGGAGTGGTAATTTAGCTTCAATTTTGTTAGAAAAATAAATCAGAATTTACTTTAAAATAATGTAAAAAGTCATGGTTTCTTACTCTTTCTAAGATGCTAAAAATGTATAGAGATTTTCACTTTAAACTTGTTAGTATTGAGGAGTAGGAGAATTTTTTAAATCTTTGAGATTGCATCCATGTATTGTAAAGGTTTCCACATGTATTGTAAAGGTTTCCACATGCACTGATGATGTTCAGAATCATAACCTTTATTTACACAAATGTAATCTTTCTATCTATTTGGTAAAGACCAGTTTGATTCTGCATGAGGATAAGGAGGGTTGATCTAATGAGAGTCAGTAATATTCACAGCAAATAACTGACAACTTGTAAATGAAAGCTCCCTGAAGAGTGGTATCAGTTCTTACAGGGACCAGAAAAGCAATATGAACAGTTCCTCATTTTCCTCATCTGCTTTTTTAGCTGTTTGTGTTAGTTTTGCAATACTAAATCAATTTATCAGTAGTGACAGTCTGTAAGAAGAGTCTCATTGCCTATCAGTCATGCACTAAAAAAAAATATTGTTCAAGACCATGGTAAAATGGACATATTCTATTTTACTCCTATCTCAAAGGCTGAGCTTCTGATGATGACTGTTACTTTGTTAAAGGGGATTGTTTCAGATATTTCTGAGAACACAGAGGATCATCCTATGTACCTCGCAGAGACTAAGGCACCAAGTCACTATTACTTGAAGAATGATCAATTCTTGTAAACAACAAAAATGAAATGTCAGTTTTCCCTGACATACAGCACATCCAACATTGATTTATTGCTCATGAAGTCCCTCTTGTTTCTCCCTGCTGCTATTAGATTCCCAGGCATCCTCACAGAAAAGTGAACCATTTTACTCCAGATCATGGTGTGCAGTAAACTCAGGTAGGATGACATTAAAAAGCCGGGGATGAACTAACCATCTGGGACCTTCAAAAATCCAACCCTTGGCAGAACTGACCTTGGTCTGGGTACAGGTATGGCATGCTAATGTTTCATTCAGAGCATAGGACTGAATTAGAGATAATCATCACAGGCAACATTGTAAGGCAGAGAGAACAAACAACATTTAAATAAAGTGAAAGAAATTCACACTAAATAAGGAAAGACTGCATGACTAGCTCTTCTTTTTATTATTTGGTAATGAAAAATTTGAGTTTGTTACTGACCTATTGCTAAAGCCAGTACCATTAAAGTGGAACTGGAATGTTAATAACCTAAGTATTTCTTTCTGATGATTTAGGCTTAATGCACCTTTAATTAAATTTGTTGAAACAAGTGCTTTGCTTTTCTTGGAAAGGTGAAAAAATGTTGATAATGATCCATTGCTAATTTAGGGATTGCATTTTTGTAACAATCAATGCAATCAGTGAAGGTTGCTTGTGAAGGTTGCTTGGGTAGTCTGAAGCTTTGAAATGTTTTCTGTAATCTTTTTACATGTGTAACTCTTAGCAGGCTACTAAAATACGATGGTGATAACAGTAAGATAGTTATCCTTTTTTGTTAATTTTCTAAGTGCTTTCCCTACTACAAGTTCTGCCAGGAGTATTTAAAGGGGGCGGGGGAAGGGGAAGAGTTGACAAAGGGAAACCAAAAGCATCTTTATTCTTTCCACTTTATAGCTCAGCATGTGAATGATGTGCCACTAAATCTTGCCTTTTACATACATATAAAGGTGGAAAAATAAAAAGTGAATTATCAGTGCTCTTGAAGTTGATGGGAAAACTACCGTGACTTTCTCAGAGGCCAGTGTGAACTCAGAATGAACTCTAAATGAAAGTTCAGTTCTGGCAGTAGATGCTGAAAGCACGGCTGGCTGCCTGATATACCTCAGCATCCCACTAGCACCTATTCACTTGCCTGTAACTTGCAATCATGCTTAGATAACAATGGTCTAGGGTAATGAGCTTAGGTAGGATCTGCTCCAGAGGTGGTATATGCCCTTTATTTGCTACTTCCGTGAGGAAGCAGAATAAAAGAGGGAGGAATTGAAATCTTCTTTTGAATTTCTTTTTTCTAAGGGGGAAGAAGGTGTATAGTGCTTAATGGGTGATGGTAGACTCCTTATGAGATCTAACAGAAGAGTCTGTTTCTATTCAAGAATATAATTGGGAAGTTCTTCTATTGCTCTGGTATCTGTGGGAGAAAAGAAAAAAAAATGCTATGAATATTGCTAACACAAAGGACTTATAATTGAAGTCCCCCCCCATGCTGGCATGTAGTGCAGTTTGCTGCTACTCAGTGTTACATACCTGACACGATGCACCAGCAGGGAACGAATCCTCCTGAATCATAATCACTGGACTGTGGCAATGGATGGAGGCAAGAGAGGAAGTCTGGAGAAAAGGAAGACTTTCCCCTGGTAGAAGGATAACATTAGAGATCATTTAGTAAATCTTGCACACACAAATCCATAGGCCCCAATGAGATTCACCCCTGAGTGCTAAGGGAGCTGGCAGATATCAATGCTAAGGCACTCTCCATCATCTTTCAAAAGTCATGGAAAACGGAAGAGGTGTCTGAGGACTGGAGGGAAGACAATGTCACTCCAGTCTTCAAAAGGACAAGAAGGAGGACCCAGGAAACTACAGGCCAGTCAGTCTCACCTTCATCCCCAGAAAAGGTGATGGAACAGTTCATCCTGGAGGTCATGTCTAAGTATGTAGAGGAAAAGATTTCTGGGAATAGACAACATGGATTCACCAAGGGGAAATCATGTCTGACCAACCTGATAGCCTGATGGAATGACTGGCTGGATAGATGAGGGGGGAGTGGTGGATGTTGTCTACCTTAACCTCAGCAAGTCTTTTGATACTGTCTCCTATAACATCCTCATAGCTAATGTGGGTTAGATGAGGGGAGAGTGAGATGGGTTGAGAACTGGCTGAATGGCAGAGCTCAGGGGGCTGTGATCAACGATGCAGAGTCCAGCTGGAGTCCTGTAGCTAGTGGTGTTCCCAGGGGTCAGCCTTGGTTCCGGTCCTGCTTTTTTTATTCATCCATGACCTGGATGAAGGGACAGGGTGTACCCTCAGCAAGGTTGCTGATAACACAAAACTGGGAGGAGTGGCTGATGCCCCAGAAGGCTGCGCTGCCATTCAGCAAGACCTGGACAGGCTGGAGAGCTGGGCAGAGAGGAACCTCATGAAGTTCAACAAATGCAAGTGTAGAGTCCTGCACCTGGGGAGGAATAACCCCACACACCAGTACAGGCTGGGGCTGACCTACTGGAAGGCAGCTCTGCGGAGAAGGACCTAGGAATCCTAGTGGACAGCAAGTTGCCCATGAGCCAGCAGTGTGCCTGCATGGCCAAGAAGGCCAATGGGATTCTGGGGTGCATTAAGAGGACCATGGCCAGCAGGCCAAGGGGGATTTTTCTCCCCCTCTCCTCTGCCCTGGTGAGGCCACATCTGGAGTACTGTGTCCAGTCCTAGGCTCCCCAGTTCAAGAGAGAGTCTACCCTCAAATAAGAGGGTCCAGCAGAGGTCTATGAAGATGGTGAGAGGACTCCCCTATGAGGAAAGGCTGAGAGAGCTAGGCCTTTTAGCCTGGAGAAGCCTGGGAGGGGATCTTATCAATGTCTACAAATATCTTAAGGGTAAGTGTCAAGAAGATGAGGTTGGGCTCTTTTCAGTAGTGCCCAGCGACAGGACAAGGGGCATTGGGCACAAACTGCAGCACAGGAAGCTCCACCTGAATAGGACAAAAACCTCCTTTACTCTGAGGGTGGCAAAGCCCTGGCACAGGCTGCCCAGAGAGGCTGTGGATTCTCCCTCTTTGGAGACATTCAAAACCCACCTGGACGTGATCCTCTGCAACCTGCTGTAGGTGAACCTGCTTTAGCAGGGGGTTGGACTAGATGATCTCCAGAGGTGCCTTCCAACCCTGACTATTCTGTAATTCTTAGATTCTGTAATGACGCCCCTGGGTCTGTGTTCCTAGACTGCATTAAAGTCTGTTGTGGTGTACCCAGTACTGCTTGACTTAAGACAGAAGAGTTTTTACCTCTAAGATACCTTTGAAACAGAAGAATTGGTATCCAATGAGATACCATTTGTAAGATACTTCTGTTTTTTTCCAGACAAGTGTGGTGGGTTGGCTTTGACTGAAAATAGGTGCTCCCTAAAGATGCTTTATCACTCCCCCTCCTCAACTGGACAGTGAAGAGAAAATATAACAAAAGGCTTATGGGTCAAAATCAGGACAGGGGGAGATCACCAATTACCATCATAGGCAAAACAGATTCAACTTGGGTAAACTAGTTTCATTTATTACCAAGTAAATCAGAGAAGGTTAATAAGAAATAAAACCAAATCTTAAAAACCTTCCCCGCACCCCTCCCTTTTTCCCAGGTTTAGTTTGCTTCTAATTTTCTGTACCTCCTCCCCTCAAGCAGCATACTGGGGAGGGGAATGAAGGTTGCCATCAGTTCATTGCATGTTATCTCTGCTGCTCCTTCTTCCACAGAGGGAGGACTCCTCACACTCTTCTGCTCCAGCGTGAGTTCCCTCCCATGGGATACAGTCCTCCACGAGCTTCTCCAACATGAGTTTTTCTTATGGGCTACAGTTCTTCATGAACTGCTCCAGATTGGATCCCTTCCACAGCATGCAGTCCTTCAGGCACACACTGCTCCATTGTGGGTCCCCTGTGGGGTCACAAGTCCTGCCAGCAAACCTGCTCCAGTGTGGGTTTCCCACAGGATCCACAGCCTCCTTGGGGCATCCACCTGTCTTGGCATGGGGTCCTCCACAGGCTGCAGGTGGGTATCTGCTCCACTGTTAACCTTCATGGGCTGCGGGGGGACAGCCTGCCTCACCATGGGCTTCACCGTGGGCTGCAGGGGAATCTCTGCTCTGGCTTCTAGAGCACCTCCTCCTTTTCCTTTTTCACTGACCTTGGTGTCTGCAGAGTTGTTGCTCTCACATATTCTCACTCCTCTCTCTGGCTGTAGTTGTGCAGGTGTTTTTTCCCGTCTTTATATACATTATCCCAGCAGCGCTACCACCATTGCTGATGGGCACCTTGACCAGTGGTGGGTCTGTCTTGGAGATGGCTGGTGTTGGCTCCATCGGACACAGGGAAAGCTTCTAGCAGCTTCTCACAGAAGCAACACCTTTAGCACACTCATACCTCCCCACCCCACCCCCAACCCCTCAACTCACCACCCTCCCGAGCTATCAAAACTTTGCCATGCAAAACCAATACAACCACATATTAGTGCCAACCAACCTCAGTGACAGGGTGGACCCACCTCTGAAATACCTGCTTGGATAAGATTAAACTTTGTTGCTTTCTGGGTGTTTTGTGAAACAGAAATATCAATGGCACATCTGCTATTAAGGTACTTTTTGGTCGGGGAAATCAAATGTTTCTGAATATCGTTAACAGCTCATGGGCTGGTAAAGTTTTTAGCTTTGGGAATATACATTCTTCCATGACAATATAAATGATAGTAAATACATGCTTAGTACTGATAGATGTTACAGTGAACTATTAATTTGTTTTTAAAAATGCATAAAGGAAAGCAACGTCCAGAATGTGTGAAGAAACCATGTTAGTTCCCATTTACAGCCATGCATGGTGAGGAGAGGGCTTGGGCTGGAGGCAAAAGCACACTTAAATGCGTACTACTGATGTAACAACAAACATTGCTATCCAAAAAGTCCCGAGCCTAGTTTTACTTGTTCAAACAGCGTAGTACACATATATGGACAGGCGTTTCAGGAAGAGAAGAATGTTATAACCCAAAAAGAACCAAATTCAAACACATACTAATAAAGTTGACATAGATATTTATAATGAGTAGTCAAGGAAATATTATGTATATAGATTCTTCTAATGAATCACTGCTATACAGAATGAATTTTCAGCTGCCCTGTAACAAGTGTATGTACGAGTCATCAATAATGTGTGTTGAAGTTGTCAGAAACCACCTCAGAAGAAACATAATTTAGAATCATTAAGGATGTCAAATAACCCTGGGGTGATAACAAAAGCCTTGAAAGTATAGGCACAGAACCACAAAGAGGCCCTCAGACTATAAACACAGATGACTACTTATTGATCAGCCTGGATGCAACCTGGAGAGAAACTGGGTTTAGATCATAACTTATTGTTTGGCTTACCTGTGCTGATTGAAGGCACTAGTGAGGCCAAGGTCTGTATCCTGAAGTGTTGAAAACAAGAATCTCCAGCTGGAAGAAACTGTATATTGTGAAAAATGGTGAGGCAAAACAGCACATTTCTGTTAAATCTTTTGCCAAGCACTGTATGCAATGTTCAGGTAGTTTAATCGTGAATAGAATTGTATATCAGCCTGTGAATATTGTCTATGACTCATTATATAGGTGAAGGTCTCTTTAGCTTGTTTTTGCAAGTCTGCAAGACAAATCACTGGGTTCACTGTTACCATACTTCAGAAATGAACATGCAGAACTGATCAGTCTGATATACTCTACTGTACTAATACACACACAAGTATCATCACCAAAGAAAAATCTGTCTGGGTATTTGTTTAAGGTTTGGTTGATTACATTTTGATCAATTAACTAGGTTATATGCTTTTGAGGACTGGGTATTCAATCTGAGTGCAACTGAACTTTGAGAAGGGCTTCAGGGTGCAAAATTTCAGTCTGTATGCACTGTCATAAGCATTCTTTTTTTCTACATTTGGAAATAATACCCTTTTAATATAGCCACTATGGCAAATCCTGACAGTTATCTTTTCAGCTGATCAAATACTACAATTTGGTTTTATCCTGTCAAGTTGGATAGAAAAGATGAGATTTTCCACAGCTGAATTCTTAAATTGTTGTAAGCTGAACATGGCTATAGCTTGCCCATTGATGGTGCCACAAAAATGGTGGAAGTTGCATCACACCATTCATCAGTATCCTGGGAAAGTAACCATTTGAAGAGATGGGAATAAGGTAGATGACATCCATTTTTAAAAAACAGTTACATCATTTACTCCAGTGTTACAAAAATGGGGAAATATGAGAAATCATTGTTCATTTTCCTGGATAGAAGAAAAGCAAAGAAGCTGTAACAATTAAAGACAAACTTAGTATTTGATTTCCTCCTAACTTACAGGGAAACAGTGATTAGCAATATTGGGAAAAAACCACATTGTAGTGGGTTGACCTTGGCCAGCTGCCAGACACTCCGCCAGCTGCTTTTTCACTTCCCCTCCTCAACAGGGCAGGGGGAGAAAACGCATGAGTGGAGATAAAGGCAGGGAGATCACTCACCAATTACTGCCATGGGCAAAGCAGACTCGACTTGAGGAAAATTATTTTAATTTATTGCCAGTTAAAAACAGAGTAGGATGGTGAGAAACTAAAACACAACTAAAACACGTTTCCCTCTGCCCCTCTTCTTCCCCAGCTCAACTTCACACCTTCATTGCTGGCTCCTCTGTCTCCTCACACCATGAGTGATGAGTTTTAACTCACTTCTCACTGCTGGGCAGTGTTTTGCCCTTCCTTACACCCTTCCAGAGACGCCACCATCTTGTCTGAGGGACTCAGCCGTGCCCGGCGGGGCTGTTGGAGCTGGCTGGAACTGGCTGTGCCCAGCACAGGGTGGCTCCAGCCGCCCCTCACAGAGGCCGCCCTGCAGGCCCCAGTCAGTATCTGTGCACCTGCCACAGGTACACACATAAAGGGGATGTTGGAAGGAACAAAAAAAATGAAAACAAGGACTTTTAGCACATGCTGTAGAAGAGGGGAGGAAAAAGCAGGCAGAAAGGGGCTGGAAGGGGCAGCCAAAATGTTCTCATGGCTTTGTTCTTGGTGTGGTTTCCATGGCAGGCTGCTGGAGTGCCTTCCCTGCTGCTTTCCAATTTTTAAAATACTAGCTTTGAATGCAAAATGCTGAGTTCAGTTTTGGAAAAGGTTCAGAAAGACATTTTTTTTTAAAAAAAAAAAAAAAGGACTTTCATGTTTCAAATGATCTGCTGGAAGCTCAGCAGGGTTGAACCCACACTGGAAGCGGCATATGCCATCATGGCGACCTTTGCGAACGGGGCCTCACACAGCCTGCAGCCCTGCGCGCTCCCGCCTGGCTCCAGTGGGTTAGGCAGAAAAAGAATGAGTAAAAATGCTACTCAAATAAGTGCTTATCTAAGCGCTAATATAATTTTAAGTGGGTCATTAGTTATAAAGCTTACGTCAGAGAACTCCGGCCTGTAATGTATTAATAATCTCTACCACTTTAAACTACAGGTATTCATGAACCTGCTGCTCCCCTGGCATTACGGGCAAATTGCACTTGAGGGAAATTGAAGCGATACAAACAAGGATCAGTGTCGTGCACAAGCAGTATGGAAAAAGAGGTAAAGTTGGAAAAGCAATCACAGCAAATGCAGGAAGAGCACTATCAGTGGCCTTAGGTAGTGAAAAAAACCAGGTCCTTAGAGTTTCTTTAGAAATGTTATACATGTAATGGTAGTAGATCGTATAAATTTCTTTTTTTTACTTCTTTTGTGCATGCAGGCAGGCTGAGATTACACCTAAGAGTTAGGTATTATGTGGTACAGATTTGAATTATGGAAGAGCCAGGTGTAAATTTTAGAGTTTTAGTAAATCTAAAAGGGTTGGATTTGGTTTGGAGATCTTCCTGTCTGAAATTTTACAGGCTGAAGTGTCTACAGGGTTAGATCAGAGATCAGTAGTGATTTTTACAATATCAAAGGCAAATTAACAAAAGATTCATAGGTGGCTGGTATTGTGGGAAATGGCATGTATTTTAATATCGTCACAATCATAAAATATAAATATCTTTCTCCTATTGACACTAGACCGAGGTGCAGAACAAACTTGAAGTCGTATCAGAAGAGAATGAGAAAAAAATCACTATCACCATTTTTATTTATTCTTGATGGTTTAAGGGCTTTTTTGTTTATTTGTTTTCTTTCATTCCTTCTTTCTCTAATTAACTTTTGGTGTTTACTAGTAAATTTGAGAAGCCAAGACAATTTATAATTAATTCCTCTTAAATTCCTTTTTTGCAAACATCTCATCTATATCAGGTTCTAAGACTGGTGTTTTGTTTTCAGTCTAATATATAGCAAGGAAAACGTTCCCTAACACATTGGGGCATGGGATTAATCCTTACTTTTCTGTGGGTGAGGTGGGTTAATTTTTTTCCAAGTCTGAAATCTTTCTTTTTGATGAATAGCTTATGCTGCTTAAGAGCTTTTGTACCTTTCATCTCTAGACCAGGTGGAACGCTGCATTGTTGCATTTCAGAACAGATTTTCTCTAACACTGTCCCCTACTCACAAAGAAATAAATAGATATTGCAGAATCACAGCAAGGCAGAGTGGGGAGATAGGGTTAGTCACAATTTGAAAATAGAAAGAAATCGGTCTCCTGAATGAATGCTTTCCTACTGTATGTGACTAATTAAAATCCATTACTGCTTTCTGCTTTGGAAAAAGCAGTTGACATAGATTATTGGTATCTTGTGGATCAAGCCTGAAGATCGTATTGAAAAGCATTGAACTATGTGCCGCTAGATACTGAACAGTAATGTAACAAAGATATGTATCAGACTGAGTATGAATGATCAAAAGATCATATTTTAAAGAAAATGAGAAAATTCTTAGGAGATGTACCCATAGTTGGCAGTGGAACATCTATACATTGGTTTTAAAGCCTTAGACCCTTCTAAAAATGTGAAAAAACATCTTTAGAAGGTTCTAAGTATATATGGGACTTTGGATGCATATACAAAGAATTGGATGTGAAGTATTAAGTGCCCCAAACTTTGAAACAAGTATGTTTCTTTAAGCTAGTTTCCAGCATTTGTTATCTGTTGTAGTGCTGTTGGAATACTTTTATCTAAACAAATGCATAGAGCTGGGACTTCCAGTTGATTTTTTTTTAATCGCTTTTTGATTAAAACCCCTGGAACTATTTAAGCACTTCGATATAATAAGATGTTTAGAGCTTGCAGTTTCTCGGTGAGATTGGAACAGGCTAGGCTGACATGGAGATGTGCAATTATGTGCTAACTCAAAGCTGATCAAAGTGCCTGGAAGTTGTATGGACGTAACACGGGCACATGTGCATTCATGTCTCTAAAAGGCTTCCCAACCTGGACTGGGCTGTGCCTTATTAGCTTACAGCCTGGGCAAATTGTCTGATGTTACGAGTACTTTCTTCTCTGCTCCCGATAAGGTTACCAGCACTTCCAGAGCAGCCAGGTTCGGAGGGTGGGAAGAGCTTGATCTCAGGTAAGGCAAGCAGGGCTTTTTAAATACCTGCCATGGGTTTATGGAAAATTCTTCACTGCAAGATGTTTCAAAAGAGCTGCCTGAGGCCAACACACTGGCCATTTTAACAAAAAGGTTCTGTTGAGGAATTGTCAGCCGCGTAAACTTTGGACAGCATTACAGACAGCATTACACAGAAAACACCATTCTACAGTAGGGTGAGAGCTCTGTTGCTTTCATATACTTCTTGGGGCTGATTTTTGTTACAAGCAGATGATCCTTTCTTATCCATTGGAACTGCATTTTTAAATTCAGATGGTCTCTGTTGTGCTCTGATTATTTTATGAAGGGCCTTCTTTCCAGCTCCATGCTGGCATACTAATTTGATAGTTATTTCTTTTCTAATTTCTTAGTCTCAAACCTAATGTTTACACTCCTTCTAATGGTTTTTTATTATTACATTTACTGTTTTAAATTCTGGTTTCTCTCTGTACCTTAAGTAGCTTGCTGCCAGTGGAGCATCTTTGCCACACCACTGTGCACACAGTGTTCACTGTCTGCATTTGCATAATGAGCTAATCTTTGTTGGCTGGTTACTTTGTGGAAAAAATTGAACATTTAACTGTTAATAATTGCAATCTATCAAACTGCACAGTCACTTCACAAATGAGCACAGTATGTTTGCTGAAACTACTGCTGAATTTTATAAGCTTTCACTCTCCATACTGACACCTGACTAGAAACTTTACATAACATTCAGCTCTATCAGAAGAAAGCCTGGGATCTTACCAGGTCTGTTGCTCTGGAATTAATAAAAGCAAGAGATTTAATATATATATATATATATATATATATAATGCTAGTTTGAGGTAAACAGAGAAAAGTAGGTACTTTCCCAAGCTACTGTTTTAAATTGACTGCCTTGCCTTATTGTTCACTGAGTTCATACTTCTAAGATTTTCTTTGCAAGTAGAACACATAAACCATTAATCTCTTCAGACAGATTAAATAACTCTACAGATAAATATTTAATTTAACCATCACATCTAGCCTAAATTCCTCAATCTACCTTTTTGCAGAAAAAAAATTAGCAAGTCTTAGCATGGTTTTCAGTAGTTACACATGAAACTTTTAAAGGTGAATTTACAAATAGCTTAATCTAATCTCAGTGGAATTATCACTGGGATTAAATAAAGATGTGTCAACATTGGCCTCTCATGTGGCAGAGTGGCATGTTTTTCAAAAGTGATAAAGTGCATCTAGGTCCCTTAGCCTTTGTGAGCAGCACATTTTTTGTGAGTTTGACTTTTTTATAAACATAAACCACAAGACTGTTACTGTAATTCAAGGAATTCTTCACACCCTCTCCTGAAATGTTTTGAAATTGCAATAGAAACTGCTAGTACAAATATTAAGGGCTAAGAAGGAGGCTCTTTCCTGAAGATCTTGCAGGAGCTAAGGTGGAGAGGGACCAAGTATTATTCCTCATGTTGTACAGCTGTGCATCTGCAGCATGGAAAATGTGTGACTTGCATACCATTGCCCATGACAAAGGAAGCAGAGTCAGGAACTAAATGTGACTCTGTCTTGTGTGTCTTCTGACAAAAGACCTTTGAAGACATATATGTGGGCTTTCCCGTATTGCTCATACTTTTAAGTAAATAACACTCAGAGACTGTATTTAGAGCATCTACTTCAGCACAGGCTTCCAGAAAGATTTCTGTTAGGATCTATGACAACTTTTAAACAGTAGCAGGCTGAGCAATGCCTTGTGCAAGGAACCTGTGGCTGCAGTCAGGGAAACTGGAGAAAGGCTAAATCTGGCTGATCCACAACACACATGGTGAGAACCCAAAACCATCATGAGTTGACTGTATTGTCATCAACCTGGAACTTGCAAGTAATACTTCAAGCATCACTTTACAGTTACTGGTTTAAGTGCACCCTTCCATTTGAAGATCACAAGCCCTTTAAAATGAATTCCTGAACTTACACTATTGCAGTCATTGTATAATTTTGCTATATTTAAAAAAAAAAAAAAACCTGTAAGTGGTGGGTATACAAGGACCTTAGGGATAGATGCTGGCAGCTGTGGTAGATACCAGAGGAAAAGGACAGTTCAATCAGCAAGCTGAGGTAAAAGCTATGTGCCAAAGAAAATTTACTGTGGGTCTCAGCCGGGATTTACCCAAAGGAAAACATTTGCTGTGCTGTTGGTGCCAAGCTTGTTTTCTTGGTTAGAATAGGAGAGAACATTTGGCTTTTTCTAGTTTATTGCCCATTCGTATCTTCTGAAAGGCTCATTTGGAAGACCAGGTTCTGGCATTTATCTTCTCTGCTCTTTAAAGTCAAGTCAAACTGGCTGCTTATAATCCAGACCATGCTATACCATAGAGTATGATAACATATTTCTTTAAATCTTTCAAACTTCTTCTTCAGTAGCTGAAATTTATAGTAAGAATACGTTCATGTGGGGGGGAAACAAACTATTCTTACATTGGAGTTTTGACAGTTTCATCTTCTCTGCTCTAACAAATGACAGTTTAACTGTTTGTGACGCAAGCAGAGGAGAGATTTTTCCATCTGTGCACTATTACTCACATTACAGGTTCAGCTTGCAACCCTGATGGGGCTTCCACTACCCATCCAAGCATCCAGAAAACAACCTGCACAAAATAAGACGTCCTTCTGCTGTTCTAATTATACAAATCAGCTAGTGGAAGGATCTGGTAAGAATCAGAGTGGTGCAAGCAGTGGGAGTATTTAACATAGGGGCGAGGATTATAGAAGACAGCAGGTTATTAGGTTGTTTTAGCTGCATGTAAGAGAATGTCCTGGGAGTTCTTTATTACACTCTCCAAGGAGTATTCTATTTTAAATAATTCCTTGTTATTTTGGGGGACAGTTCTGAGAGAGGGGGGCTATTTTTATGGGAGACTCTTAAGAGAGTTTCCCTCTCTGAAAAGAATCACTGTGCTTTTGGAAAATATTTGATGAACTCTGATGTCAAAATTTTGTTGCAGCAAACAATTCCATTATTATTCATAATAGAGAAAGAGCTGGCAGCTTGCAGGTGGAAGATCATACCTTTTTCCTCAGTATAGCATGTTAGTATTGTGTGATGCTGTCAATAGCTGTTTGAAACTGGCCTCACAATGAAAAGCAGCTGGCACTAAGGATAGCCATAGCACTAGTCTGCAGGAGCATTACAGAATAAACCCAGAACAGTGGTTGTTGAGCATTGCATTGAGATTCTCCCACTTCTGCAGTTCAGGATGCTTTGGAAGCTTCAAGCCTACTGTATGTTGAAGGTGAAGTCAAATATTTGGGATGTAAAATTAGTTTCTCTAAGGGAGAAAGCTATTTGGCTCTAAATGATTTGGCTGAAAATTGATTAAATTTACTTTTCATGGGAGTCTGAAAGGGTTGGGGTATCTAGAGGCCATCGTTTCTCCTCACCTCCAAGATCTGTACAAAATTAATTTCCTACAAGTATCTGAATGACTCCAAAGTGATTTAGACAGATGGTCTAACTGGCTTCGTGGGTCTATAATTTCCCTCAGAAGAAATTCCTTGCCAAAACTGTATTTGTTCCAAACCTTGGTTTCATATTTTCTAGCAGGAGGCCTTTTGTTGATTTAGAGCTGGAGAAAAATAACATTATAACTAAACACCATCTTGAATCAAAATCGGGAATAAGTTCTTTTGGACCTGAAAGCTTTACTTAGAAAGTCCATGACACAAATTGTGACAGTATATGGCATTGTTCACAACAATACTTGCAATTGAAAAAAATACTTGCAATTTGCTTTCTAAGTGAAAATTGTGCTGCAGGAGGTAAGTCTTGATAACTCAAAAAATGTACCTTATCTAACCATCAACCCATGACTCAATTTTTTTAAAAATGTTGCGTCCATTTTAAAAGCAGCTAATTCCCACATAATGGATGAATTTTATTCCATGACAGGCTTTGACTTAGGGTACAGGAAATACCAAGAGCAAATGAAATCCTTTGAGAGACTAAACATTGATTTCTTTCAAATGGTTAATTTCCCTTAGGGTTTTTATTTGTGTTGTGTTTGTTTCTTTAAAAAACTACCACAAAAAAGCCTGCTCTCCCCATTCATCATTCTAAGTGAATTTCATGTGTTCTCCTTGTCTTATTCTATTTCTGAGCAGGAAACAGACCTGATGAAATATTAGTCAAGTGTCAATTCCCAATTTAACCCCATCTAAACTAATTTTTCAAACCATGTTGATACCTCCCTATACCTCACTGCATTTGTATGTTAAGCTTTAAGACTTTTTTTTTTCTTTTTCTTTTTTTTTTTTTTTGTGATTAAATGGAATCAAACAGCTTTATGCTCTGGAGCTTTGAGGCTTTTTTAATTTGCTGGCAGTTTGGTATCAGAGGAAAGGAACAGGGAATGTGTTTTTTTACAAATATTCTGCTGAGTATACAAAACTTTGAACCAGTTCTTGTTAGATGAAGTAATAAAGCTGGTACGTCATTCCTGATCTGAAATTAAAAGCTGCATTCTGAACAAAAGTGAAATCTGAAAGGACATGGTCTGTGTATCTGGAAATAGCATTTTAAATGATCAGAAACCAGGGAGAATACTTTGAAGTAGAAGTCATACCTCTGTCTACTTACGTGTGATCAGTTAGTAAACCAAATGCCAGAAGAGGCGTCATGAATACACTCCACTGATTTGCCAGAACAGTACAAACACTGCAGCTCTCCAAATGACTTCCTTACAGGAAATAAATGCTAGTTACTTTTTGTCACATAACTATAATGTAATGATTCAAATATTTTTTTATTTTCTATCTGCTCAAACTAATTAAAATTGTGTCTTCAGTTCTAGTCCTATGTGATATATAGGTATATACTATAATTTGAAAGGGAAAACGTGCGCTGTCATTATCATCTATTCTTGAATTCTTTATATACATTTTTTGCTGTTCTACCTCAGATTTGTCCATCTCTAAGGCCTTGTGCTGTTTTGGGGGGGATTTTTTTGTTACAATTTGCCTAGAAAGCATCAGAGAACTGGGGAAGATCATATTCCATTGATACTAATGAGATTTATTTTTTGTTAGATATATTTTAAGGACATAAAGGTCAGATATCACAATTAAATCACTGTGTAGCTTGGGCTGTGGAACTTGGAATAGATTGCATATTTTAGAATGGCATGTGTTCTATGATAGCTTGTATCTCAAAAAATAGATCATGACTAAAAATATCGATCTGATTATTTTTTATCTTAAAAGTAACTTTGTTCTACTGGATAATTATCTTCACTGTGACAATCTCTTCCGTCTGTTTCCACAGCTCCTCATTCCTAGATCTCACACATTCTTGTTGGCAATGTGCTTTTCTTGTTTGTCGGGTGGGGGCTGGGGAAAGACATTTGGCTAAGTTAAGAAGACGTTACCCAAAATCTATGCTCCATATAGACCATCACAGACAGTGAGAGAATAATCTAATACTCTAGCCTAACAGTCTTCTCTTGAATGGACTAATTACACTATGCCTCATAGGTCCTTAACTGTGTGACAATTATTTAGTATGACACTTACTGTAGCTTTTATCACAGCCTTCTAATTTTCGCACAATTCCTGGAAGTGCTGGGAATGGAATAGGATGTTATTTCTTTAATAGTCCCTGATGCTGCAAACAGAGGAAAATAGTCTTTTCATTTACAAATTAGGATTTCTTTCTTAGCCACAACTCATAAATGTCTCTGTTGCAAAATGTCATGGTTTAACTCTATCCCTGACAAAACCAAAACACAACAGTCCTTGCCCTGGTGTGGGTAAGTCTGATGAACCTGCTCATTTCCTTAGGAAATGCAACCTGAAGTAATTGCTTTCAGTGGCTGGTTTTCAGTAACGCTGCCCAATAATGTACCTCTTTTCTCAAATGTTGAGACAGACTGCCAGTTTCCTTCTCTGGAAACCTGCTGCTGTAACTCACTAGTGAGGGACCTGCTGTAATCTAAGCACTGTTCTTAGTAGGGACAGAGAACATGTATCCTGAAACTCCACCGGTGCTGACTCCATTCCTCTTGCCAAATCTCTTGCCATCCTTGAAGCATTATCCCTGTATCAAACAAAAATGCAAATAATCGAACCGAGTACATGTTCACTGGACAAGCAATAGAGGATGATTCCCATGCTGGAGGTGATGAAATGCAAAGAGGCTGGCAACGAAGCATTGTGTCACTACTGTGCATTATATGACACAACAACTTTGCCTATAGTCTCGTATTTTCTAACTTCCTTCTGAATGTCAATTCACCAGGGCTGCTGCTTTCATTCTGTATTGTGATCCCTTGTCATTCAAGACACCATGTCAGCCTGTTTACTGGGATCTTTTAATGTTACTCAAACTTAGGTCCCTTTGAAATCTGTGGAATACTGCTACGGATTAGCTAGCAGTTACTTTGAGAAAACACACAAAAAAAAAGTTTAGAGAAGCTGAGACTGTTTACCTGTTGACCTAGTGATTGTTTGAGCTGGACATCTTAGAACAGTGGAAAACAGAGTTTAAAGTGTAACTATTTAGCTTTGATCTAATTTTTCCTACTGGATCTAAAAGTTGGGGGTTTTTAACTTTTTAGTTGCTTCCACTGCCAGGATTTCTCTTGTTGCATGAACACTATATGGTAATGAAGAATCTGTTTCCACTTGCAGAACTGTCATTTTTTACAAAGCAAGTAAGCGCTACTTGTATTTTTTTAGACAGGTACCCAAAGTTTCCAGAAGTAAAATAACTTGGCTAAAGGCAACATGGCAGACATGAACAGGTGACAAATATTTTTGTGTATTACTCATTTTATCCCCAAAGGCTGAGTCATGCTGCATAGGCTGCTGAAGGAGATGGCCTGGAAACTGCGTGTCTTTTAGGGTTAACACAGACATTTCTATCCAGCATGGCATCCCAGCTGATGCTTAGGAGGGTGTGACAGCAGAGGCAGCAGTGCTTAACTTCCTCCAGTAGGAGACTGGGTCAGGACTGCTGACAGCTTATGTGGGCAGTTATGTCGTCCTACAACTGGCTTCTCAGTTTTTCCAAACTGGGGTTTTATAAAGTGGTTTGGGTTTGGTTTGGATGTTTTTGCCCCACTTTGACCCATGTTTATTTAAAATCATGTTTAGTTACACATTTTAGGTACAAGCAAGGAAGCACTTCTTACCCTTTAGTGCTTGGGCTGTCACTGGGGATTGGGAAGAATGAGACAGCTGAAAATAAGAGAGATAAAGACTGAGGGAGGTAAATACAATCAAGATGGAAAGCAGGGAAAAGAAGCTGGAAGAGGCAACCATAAAAATACAAATACATTTAGAAATAGAAAATGTCTACATCTCAGTAGACTTGAGCTCCCTGAAAAAAAATGGGGACCTGTGCGAAGGAAGAAATTTACCTATAAGCCAGCAAAGCCAGATGAGGGAGTTTTCAAACTAGAGATAATATAGCATGTGGGTAGGTCTTCAGGTATCTGTTGCTAAAATGGTCATTTGTTTTCAGAATGGTTTTGATCCAAAGACGCCACTGTTTTCCCTGACTACCATCCCTTTAAGTTCTGTTTCAGTCTACTTGTAGCTTGTCATAAGGCACAATGGAAAATTATATTATTATCAGGTATCAAGATTTAGCATTTGCGTAGCATTTTCATGCAGTAAATGTTTTACAAATATTATTAATTAATCATCTCAGCACCTACATGGACTGTATAAAATTGTAACTGTTTTGCAGATGGGGAAACTGCAGCTGATTGAATTGCTGGAGGCAATGCAAAAAGTGCTTTTGTCAGTAGCAGCAGTTTGCTTTGTGTTTGTACTTACCTTCCCAATTATTGCATGCTGCACCTCTTTGCACTGATTTGATGCAATATTGATGAAAGTTGTTGATATTAAGGGTCAGCTCTGCAGTCCCTCTCTCTTCTTTGTTGGGGGATAAGGAATACAAAGTGGCAGCTATTTAGATGGCAAGAGTCCCTCAAATGTCTAGCACAAGAGCTAATTTTCCTGACAAATATCTGCTGCTGATACAGGAACTGACAACTTCCTAATTGGTAGCCTAATCAGCCACAGTCTCTTTAAAATGTTACAGAATTTCTAGAAACACATATATATTAGTGTTCTAGTGTTATTATCTGGATGTTTGTAATTTGGTTTCTTTGAAATATATGCCAAAAAATTACTTTTTAAAAAAGAGACTGTTACTAAAAAAACAGGTTTTATAGGAGTCCTGAGATTCTTTGGCCGTGTTGTCAGGCAAATACTTGGTTCCATCAGCTGTCATAATTTTTTCCTCATACTTGTCAGCCTCTTTTATTAAGTAGGTGAGCAAAAGCAGTTCATGGAAGTCTAAAAATATTTAAATTTTTTTTCTAGACAGGAAAAAAACTAAATACATGAATTTATGAAATGCATAGTCAGGAAAACAGAAATTAGTGGCAAAACCTCCATCAGTGTTCACTCCTAGATTGTACATAATTACAGAAATTTTACTGTGGGTTCTAATGTATTTTATAATTTGAATTTGTGTATGCGCTCACACATTCATTTTATCTAGTGAATTTGTTTTTCAAGAACTTTACGGTAACCTTTAGTCTGTCTCACAGGAATGTGGCAATGATACTGGATAAATCTAAATTCAACATTCGTGGTTTCTGTTGGACTTCTAAAACTTCTATTATATCACAAATTCTAATAAAAAACATTTTGAGATTCCAGACATTCTGTAAAAAAAACCAAAAAAGTTATTGCAGGTGTTGATAAAACATAATATTTTCCCTACTTCTTTAACCAAACCAAGAACTACCTAATGCTTAACTTTCACTACCTAACATTATCTAGTAATGCTGCCTACATAACCAGGATGCATTTGGGGAATTTATGCTGCTTAGTTACTAAACTAACTACGGCAGGGACTTGACCAATTGTGCTGGCTACTTACAATTCACGGTAGAAAGACTTCTTATAAGAGTACAGATGATAAGTAACTTTTTGCTGGAGAAACTGAATCTTGTTTTAATTGATAAAGATCAATGTCATTGGAAACACCAAGGTACTAAGGGTCTGATATTACAAGATACAAGGCAATTTACCAATTTTCTATGCAATTTAATTACCAAGACCAAAAATCTCTTTAAAGGTAACTGCAGGAATAAGGTATTTCACTCTAAACTGAACCAGTGCAACTATTACTTTGGCTAAAACAAAACTGAAATCCTAAGAAAGGACAGATCTCCCAATAAAAAGATACACTCAGTATTTGCCTTTTAAAAACTGTGGGCAGTTTAAGGAGGAAGCACAAATTTCAAGGAACTTCATAATTATTGCTTCAAATTTACTCAGGGAAAATAAGTATCTCAGTGTTAGAATAGGTTTATAGTCCAAGACTAAGCCAAAAATAATGTTTTCAAAAAGTTGTTTAGAAAACTTGATACTGATACCAGAGTACTTGATACTTGACACTAGAGAATCTTCTATACTCTCAAAGTAATAAACTAGTACTTGCTGTTTTCTGTGTAGCAGAACTTTTACTTTATCCAGTTGCAAAGCCTATTTAGATGCCATCACTGAGCATGCCAGTAGTGAGTGACACAGGATCTTAACACCTTAAATGAAAGTTAAGGCAGTTTTGTGGTAAGACTTCATAAATCCAAGTGCTGGATCAAGGCTTGGCTAGATAACAGCATGGTTGTGTTGTCTGAGTTTTTGAAAGTGTTTTTTTCAAAGAACATGGTTTGAAAATATGCATTAATAAAGGGCATGAGTAGGGAACAGAATGTCTGGAGATGAACCCTTCTAAGTAAAATCTGCACTAAAGCTATTACTTCCTTGCTTCCATTGTCAATTTTCACCTAAGAGTTGCTTACTGACTTCTGAAAACGGTCTGCTTCCCACCTCCTAAGACAGCAAGATGAAATGACAGTCACTGCCTGAGCTAGTAAGACAGCTCACAACACATGAGTAGGATTCCTTGGTGAGTTTCTTCATAGCACCCAAACAGACCTATGCATCAGTTTTAGAACCTATCCAGAGGTCTCTGAGGCCTTTTAATGTAAATACTTTATCATGCACCATAAAATTCTTAATAATCTATAAATGACATCTGTGAAATAATTACAAAAAGACAAACCCAGCTTTCAGACCAAAGTCAGAGATCACCAGTCAAAAATACCTGTATGGATGAATATTAGAAAACAGTACTGTTACTCTGAGGGGAAGGCTGTGGGCCAGCAGGCAACAAATGCCAGTTCTGCACAGAAGAAAAAGCAGGCAAGTGTGTCTTACTTCATGGACGAATGCTACTGCTCTGAAATGCTCCCAGAAGTTTTGCTTCAAGCCAGTCTCTAAGCCCTGTAGGCTGAGCTAATCCCACTGTCTGAACTCTTTCAACCTTCCCAATACTCAGTGAACTTGGGCATCCCATGAGACAGCTTCAAACCACAGAGATCTATGGTGAGGTAGTGTATAAGAAACACTGTAATGTGGCCTGTAGCAGAGAACATAAAAACAGGGATAGAATAGAGATTGTGAGAAATGGAAATTAGTGCATCTACTGAGAAAATACCTTTAAGCAAAGATGAAAAGCCCTGAATAGAAGAGGCCAACAAAATACAGAAATGAGGGGAGAAAAAAAATCTTGCAAAACGAAAAGAACAAGCAATCTACAAATATGGGGGTGGGGGTGTGTTGTGTGAGTGGTAAGAGTGAGGGAGGCTGGAGAAGCAGCTTTGCTGGTGATGGGTAGAATGCACCAAAGAAACCACACTTCTCCTTTTTCGTTTCAAAACATCTCTGTTACAAATTTGAGAATAAATTTTAATAACTTTCTAATTTTAGATTTTATTTCCATTTTATTTCTGCAGTTAGCCTGAAATGTCTAAGTAGACATCTTAAATATCTGAATGTCTACTTTTCATCTAGCCTCACGCAGGCATTGTAAAGATTACTTTTCTACTGGACTCTTTTTTTTTTTTTCCAATTTTAATGCAGATCTGATTGTATGAAAAATATTAACTGGCCACAGGACAGTATGTTGTATTCATCCATTTACATACTTCGATTACTTGCAAATATTGAAGGAGACCTCCTACTTGACAATAACTATAATTTTATTAGCCATAATTTTGATCAAATACAAAGGCATTTATTAATTCTTGACAAACCAACTCTATTATTCATTTTAGGAATATGCTGCCATCTAAACGACATTTATTGACCCAACATCATGCCTAGTGCTTTGAAATTTGGATTTAAAAAAACAACTATTAATTGGTGCACAAATATATATTTATTTCTTAACAGAGAACAGTGATCTAATAGAATATGGAAAAAAAAGCTGCTAGAATGTTTCCTCTGCTGTCCACTGACTGTTACCTAAAACCTATCCTTAAAGCAAATGGGATGCAGCACTCCTCAATAAAACCATGTTTCTTTTGAAATTAGGAATTTTAATCAACTTAACAACGTTGAAATTTTATCTACACTGCACTGGTGTTAGAAAATATTTAGCAGCTTTCATTCTTGATTTTCATTGATGATAAAAAGCAAGCACAGATGAAGCTGCTTCTTAGTTTCTTGCCTGAATGAAACCAGAATCTTTAAAAACAATCGTTTTCCAGAAATACAAAAAGCAGATGAAGAATGTATGTTACAAATGCATGTTTTATGACATGAAATTATTTACTTTACTAAAAAAAAAAAAAGGGGGGGACAGGAATATCAGTCTTCTCATTGCATGTATTGGAACACCCCATTTTCTGAACCTTATCCACAAACTCAGAACAGCTGTGTATGGGGAATTTGTTTTTGATTTGTTGACTTTTCATGCACATTTTCTAAGAAAAATCACTTTGTCAGACCCTATCAAAATACAAACGTTTTAGGACTGTGCTAGAAGGAGATGACAATAATGCAACGAATTGCAAACAGGCTCAAGGCTTTATGAGGAAGACACTTCAGTACCCTACCAGTGAGTTCTGAAGCTGCCTTCTGTTAACTGAAAATGTGGCTGCACATACAGTCTGTCTGGAAAAATGTGGTATTTTAGGTCATGAAAATTAGATTAAGACCTTTTCCAAAAACTGGATTCTGATTTACAATATGTACAGCCTGACTTATCTTAGGTGAGTTTAATTTGCCAATCAATCAGCATCCTTTTAAAGGATCTATCCAAAACTGGAAATTAAAGTGCTTGTCTGCTTCATCTATGGATTCTGCACTCTGATGTTCCTCATGTCTTTCAGCAACATAGGTCTGTAGATTGCCTCCAAGCTTTCCATGTATTCTAAGTAATCACTCACTCGAAATCCATGGAGTGCTTCTTCCTGCAGAAACACACACAGAAAACATTTATTAGGTAGGAAAAAAAAGATGCACAACTTCAATTTAATGAACTCCAAGCTTCTAAAGATAGCTCATTTTGTTTTGCTTGTCACAGCCTGGGTGTTTAGAACACACACATTTTATTATCTTTCATTTAGAAATAAAGAATTGGTAATATCTGCTTCCAGACAGTTCTTTCTAATTACAGTCTTGGTAACAAAGAGTTCTTTTCAGGTGGACATTGTTCATCTCATTTTTGGAGAACATGCCATATGAAGATTTTTAAGGAAAACAAAGTAAGCTATAAGAAGGCAAAGCCAGGTACTAAAATACTCCTCAAAAAAAAGACTTCTACACCAGCACATGACATGCTAGATGTTTATTAATATGGCTTTTATATCCAACTAGATTCTCAATAAAACCAGGAGAGTAACAGTAGATACTTATTTTTTAAATCAGCAATAAAGAAAGGTCTTTATGAAGTGATTAAATAAAAACATAATAAACACTTCTGCATGACCACAATTAATTCTTACTAATTCCAAAACACAGAAGTAAAAGAAGGTGCCCTCAGGAAAAAGAAATGAACAGGCCATGTTCCTTCTCGTGGCTACCATATTAGAGGGAACCGGAGGATGCATGGCAGAGAGCAGGATCCTGAAGAACAGTCTAGATAAAATGGGTGAATTTGTTGCTGCTTTGAACTGGAACAACTTGCATGCACACCATCTACTAAGCAGTATTACCACTGTTGGCAGCATGTGCTGCAAAAAGCTCTCTGGAGCCAGACAGTCCTTGTGGACATATGTTGTATCTGCTGGTGTACTGACTGCGCACCTTGGCTAAGCAAAATTCTCCTGAGATCATCTATTCAGGCTTGGAAGGCACTTTGGCACCCAAACAGGAATTTAAGGTGGTCTTTATATTTCTTCTTCCCTACTCACAAGTGAAAGCAAAGGCACGATTTTACCTTCCAGGTCACTCTTCATGCACTGCAAGTTAACTACAGCACAACAGAAAACTGACTCCAATAAAGAACTGTAGTAGGTATTTAACTCTTTATTTTAAGCAGTCAAATTCTATATTGATTAAATATGCACATGTATTAAAGCATTGGTCAGCAACTTAGTTGTCAGTAATATGGCCTATACTCACAGAAAATAAAGTGAGGAGTAGCTAAATTACTCATAAGAGACTGACATACTGGCCTGCATGTGCTATTACCAGTCACAAACCCTGTAGCCCCAGTTTCTCTATTTTATCCAAATGAAACCAACGAAACCAAGATAGTCAAGATGATGAGGTGGCAGTTTACAGTATTCTTACTTCACATATGGAAATCGTAAAGCTATGCATCTTTATCCTTTGATGAAGAGATTAATAAAATACCAAGCAATAAATTTAAAGTTTAGTTAATGCTGAAACTTCAAGACACCTTGAAGGGATCATGTTAGTAACACACCTCAACCAACAGAAACAATCAGAAAAAGGAAAAAAAAATTCATGGATAACTTGTTTCTTCTACTTCCCTCTTGGCACAGAGGAAAGGCAAATTATAGAGTAATATAAGATGATCTTTTTCACAGGTGGTCACCTGGTTTTTATCACTAGAAGGATGTAATGAAAGGCTGAATGTTGTACATATTTTAAGTGCTAGGCATAATGTCATCTGAATTGATAGCAAAGTTTTCTCCAATTTCTTCTTCAGCATGCAAATGAAAGTATATTTATATTTTAAGAAGAAAATATTTGTTTAAAATTTAATAGCTAGCTGGAACTATTTATTAGATAATACCAACAAAGGTGTATTGCTGTCAAACCATCTTTTCATTACAGATATAAAGCATGGTAGAAACTTGAAAATAGAAAGTACTATCGGTTCTTGGAAGGAAAATAGGCAGGCGGGACTTGTTTGTACAGCAAATGACCACTGCTAGTATGAAGTTCAAGATGTGACATTGCATTAAAAAAGAAATATAAAATGAATATTCAAAGTTGTAGGTGTGTTGGGGTTTTTTCTTAATTGGATTATGTTCTCAGACTACTTTACACTTCCACTTTTAAGAACATTGCTCCACTACAGTAATCCAAATCTGTGAATGTTGTGCTGAGAAATAGGCTAAAAATTGAAATTGAATGTGATTATTTCAATGAAAGGGCAGCTGACTTACGCCTTTGCAAGTATTAAACACAAGTAACCTCACAAGAAGCCCATAATATATCTGAAATCAAATTAATACAATGACAGAATCTTTTTTTCTTTAGATTAATTAAGATTTATCAAAAGCAAGGGTACAGTTTAAATATGCTATTAACTCCTCTTTTTCCTGCAGTAGTCACTCAATGAATTGTAAATACTCTGGCAGTGCATTAACACACACAATTTCTCATTAATTTAACAGTACCGTGTCAAATCTTTGGCCTGTTTATACTGTAGGTGACAACATACAAATTTTCTCTTCTAAAATTTACATAAACTATCCCAATAATTCGATCAGGATGAAGTTGTTTTTAAGCCACATTGACCAAAACCAGGTCAAACAAAACAATTCACCCATTAGAGAGTGTACCAAACATTTTCAAGGAAAACAACTGAGCTGACATATTCTTATTTAAGAATATGTAAGTTGGATGCAAACTAGTCTAGAAAACTATTGTTGTTAGGACAGACGAAGATGAAGATTAAAAAAAAAAGTCTTGCAAAAGACTTTTGACTGGAGAAAAAAAAAAAGAGCAGATAAAAAAGCAAGAACGTCTCTGGGAACAAGGGTCAAATATTTTATCTATTCATAACTGCATTTATAGCTAAGCAGTACTCTGCAAAAAGAATCTGATAACCAAATGTAATTTATAATATGGCAAAGAATATCCAATTTTGAGGCTGGTTGTATAGCAATTGGCATCTGTTCAAATTCACAGCTCACTGAGCTTTGTGGCACATCCCTTCAAGCTTTAGTAGGAGACCACCGCATAAACCCACCTTTCTGGAGAACGTTTAGTTTAATGACATTGAGGCCATGTAGAGAGAACTGAATCAAACGCCCTCATGACTTCATGTGGCTATTTACTTGCTTACAAATGGAACTGATCAGGACAAAATGCAGGACAACTATACCACACTTTCCTGCCAGAAGCAAATTAAAGTGTTATTTCACTCACTTAAAAAAAAAAAAAAAAAAAAAAAAAGGTCAATGTTAGTAACAGTTTCAGAGTCAGTAACACATATTTTCAGTATTGACAGCTTTGCTTCCCTTCAGCAATTGAAAAATTAAGAAAGAAATCCTTACTTTAAGAAAAACCTGGAGATCTTGGGCTTCAGTGTGCTTCAGGATGTCTTGCTGTAGGTGTTTGAACACAGAAACACACATATATACTTGATAATCGGGACCAAGGAAAATACATACAGCAATGTAGTGACAGATCTCACTCCAGTCCATGTAATTCCAGAAACACTGAGTTATCCATTGCAGACAAATCTAGATGAGAATGAAATTATATATAATTAAATTGCTGCAGACATTCAGTCATAACTGATCAGATTTATCTCTTTTCTATACTACAGACCCTTTGTCCTGTAACATTACACTATTTATGAAAATAAAAGGGATAAAGTACAAAAGCCAAGAAACATAATTTTTTATATCACAGCCTATGAACACACTTCCAGAGGGTTCTGCTAACATAACACCCTGCATCTGTATATCTCGCTTATCTGAGTATATTCCAGCAACTCCTGAGTTTGAAACATAAAGTTTAGTGAAAGCAAAGGTGATTTTTTACAAGGTTTTTTTATGTGGCTTGAAGTGTAATGAGGGTGAAGGTGTGTTTAATGTGGATTTTCCTTTAAATTGAAGTAGTTCTTTGCCTTATAAATGAATGTTAGGCCCATCCCTAGGACATGTTTATTTAATGAAGTGGGTATGGAACACACTTAGCGAATCCTTTTTCCAGCTCTAAATCACAACGTATTAAGATGTGTACAGCACATTTCATTTAGTTCTAGGCCACAAATCTTCTGCTAATCAGTCCTCAAAGTGTTTAAAAATATGCAGCAGCAGAAGCACCAAGATTCTAATTAGATGACAGCAGCCATACTCTGGCATTAAATCTGTTTTCATGTATTTATTGATGCACACAAGCACTTAAATACATCAGAGTTGTTTTCACAGTTCAGGGCTTGTTTGTTTTTAATCCTGCAGCAGAACTGCAAAATCACATAGAAAATACAGTGGCACCCACCAGTGGCATTTCAGTAAGATGTTAAATAAATAAAAAAAAGTAATTCCCAAAGAAAAAACCTTGTCAGCAGCTTAGAACAATTAGTCTACTATTAATTGAGTACAAACAATAAAAAAAAAGCACACAATGTTTTTAAAAAATTAAGTTTAAAAAACTTACATAAGAATAGTTGAAGGAGTGACTTTCCCCGTGTGTTTTTCCTGCCCAAAATAGGAAACTTACCATAAGCACCTCATGCCTATGCTGAGATAAAGTCCCTCATCTGCCAATCGTTTCTCCTCAAAGGCCAAATACCAAGCTGACTATTTTAAGCAGTATCTGTACCATACTGGCATCTGCCCCCATTAAGAAGCATCTTAAGCTGCAAATCTTTTGGCAACAGGGAATTTTGAAGGCACAAGATGAAACATATTTTTCTTGCCTTGGAACAGCAATAAACTTTCTTATTGTGGTGACAGATCCTTGCATTGGCAATCTAACTCATTATTGCATGAAGCTGTTTACATTTCATCATGACTGTAGTCTACAAGTAATGCTCTATACATAGCATTCCAGGTTACCAAAGAATTGTAGTAAGTAGGTATAAATGGAAGCTAACATCGTGGATAAATATTCTTCTTTAGTAACATCTCTTTAATATAGAATAATAGCGTGTTACCCAATTGTAATAGTTATGGTAGCTCAAACAAAATTAATTTTGCTCTAATACCACCTGAACTGCTTCCTATTATATGCCTATCCTAAACTACTCATTTCCCTCCTATGGAAAGTTTAGAAAATCATTCCAGGAAATAAGATATTCTATTTATTTCAATGATAAATCTGATGGTTTAGATGATGTAGTAGGTTTTTATCAAGTTTTTTGCCCAGATATGTAATGGAAGCTCATCAGCTGCAGTACACTGTCATTATTCTACCAAAGTCAGTTCCTTTCTGTTTTCAGGCATTCTAAGTCATGACGTATTCAGTATAGCTCTTACCCCCAAGTTCCATAGCCACCACTCAAGTGCAGTATAGAAAAACCACAGTAGTTCCCGAACATCCTTGATTTTGTGGATTTGAGTCAAAAAGTTGATGATACTTTGATATGCTTTCATTACTTACCTGGGACGGAGTGAAACCAGACATGTGGAACGCTGAAAAGACAAGCGGCAATTCGGCTTTCAGCAACATTTCAATGTGGTGAGCACTGCAAAAATAGACTGGATGGATGCCAGATTCCACTGTGGTAATAGGCAGGTGCATCTGATTAACAACAACAACATCATCAACAAAATTGAGGAAAAAAGATTACAGACTACAAAAAGGTGTTATTTTAAAATACCTTGCTGAGAACAATACATAAAAATACATAAGTTCACTTGTAAGTCATCCCAGCTATTTTAAGAGACGGGAAATAGAACAAACGAAAAAGCTGGCACTACCATCAGGAAAAATATGTAGTTAAACTAAAGAAAATTAAAAGTTAGAAACTGTTATTAAATATATCCTGACTATTCCTTTGCATTAGCAATCTAGCTCTTTGTTGCATGCAAGCTCTAATTGCCAAAGCAGAGATGGAGAAACTGATGTTATATTTTAAACAAAAGAACAGAAGGAAAAAAAAGACTACTTTCTGACGGATTTTTTTTTCTCTCCCATTTACTGGCAGATACAGTGGAACTTCTATGGTGTTTGAAGTTGTTTTCTGTGTGCATGTTCTTTTGCAGTATGTGTGGCTGGTATGAGTGAAATTCTATTTTGTGCAGCAAAAGAAACAGAGGTTTTATCAGTATGGAAAGCTCTGAACACCAGTGCATGGTTTCTAGGCAGTGGAATCCTTGGCTTAGTGCTAGGTCAAGGTACATCCTTTGGAATTTTCCTCCTTCCTGAGGTAGGCAGCATCACAATCTAATGGCTGGATAATCCCTCATTCATGTTTTGACATTTTATTTTAGTTTACATTAAGGTAGTTATACAATAGGTTAATACTGAATTTTCTCGTTGTGTTTTCAAGATATATTATGAAAAATAATTCTTTTAAGTACTGAGAATGAACATTAGCACTGCAGCAACCTGCCTGCAGTGCTGGCTAGTTATTGTATGCAAGATGACACTGAAGTTCTGAGCACTGACAGTGTTCAGAACCACTATATTCATACAATGGAGCAAAATTTCATAGTGCTGGAACAACCTCAGGGTGAGACACTGCGGTGAGTGGACAAATACAGTCACTTCTGGTGACAAGACAGACTAATTCATATTAATACAGAAGCCTGCATGCAGAAGAGGTAAAGAATCTAACCCGTGCTTCTTATTCCCCAGTTTTCTCATAAAGACTACAGTTATTTCATAGTTCATGTTCAAAACGTTCAAGACAATGTGACAATGTATAAAGTAAAACTGGAAGTTTTAAATAGTTAGAATAACTAGATGGAAATGATGTTTGCTACACTACAAACTTGATCCAAAATACTAATAATTTTAAGTTGTCAAGCATTCAGTATTTGGGCAGTAATAACTTTTAAAATTTACTAAATACATTCTAGTGTATTTAGTACATTTTAAACCTGATAAGTTTTACTAAAAAAAAAATCAAAAGGATGGACTTGCACACTGTAATAATAAAAAGAAGGTCATTCAACATTCAACAGTATTGCAGCCTTCAACACAGAATTTAATGCCATGAATAAAGTTTATTTTACTGCGAGCTTTAAAATTCAATAACACTGCCTTTACTATCAGTCCACCTGTTATTTCACTACTTTCAAATAGCCATTTACACAAATGTCAAATCTATATTTTTTCCAGGAGACTTTTTTGGTGTCACATATTCAGTTAGAGGGCTGTAATAAAACCTTAATGCATTAAAAAAATCCACCCAAAACAGAGAATTAACAAAGTCTTCTTTAGAAACTTCTAGAGCTGCTTTTCAGAAAGAAACAGCTTTTCAGTTCTTACAGATACATGCAGTCTTGGCAGCCAGAGAAATGCTGAAACAAGAAGATGTGAAAATTGCTGAAGAAACTTCAGTGTCTTCTCCCCATCCCCTGACATTATGAGGAACACAGAAGACGCAAACCAGTCGTATCCAGCATAGCGCTCCTGCAAGCAGCCTGTGGAGAAGGTTAAGGAACTCAGGCAGAGATCTCTGCTTCACCGTCCTGCAGGAACTCCAGCCCTCCTCCTCCCCAGGCCCTCGCACACAGAGGCAAAAGCTGGTTTGTTGGAGGTGTGAAAAGGGGAATGCAGCTGCACAGAATGCAGCTTTTTGAGGCACTGCTGCCTCTCAAACTGAATTAAGAGAAACGATTTAAGCTACATCTTTTCCAGTCCATAAGTAGTCAAGCCCAATCAACAAAAGGAAACAAAAACCAAGTAAATGCAATAAACCCTGCACCAAAACAAATGTGCTTATAGTACAAGAAAGGAAAACAGTGGAGGAAGAGAACAGGAGTTGTGACGATTGGGGGGGGGGAATAAAGTAAAAGAAAAGCTTTAAAGCAGAGATTAAACATATTCTGACTAATATAGCTGAAGTGTATTTTAATAGTGATATGTTAAGTCAAATACCTGAAGAATATAGCAAAGCTTGTTGGAAAGGGGTATCTGTTTTTTTTAAAAATAAGTTCCACAGTAGATCTAAAAGAGTCAGAAGTCAAAACATTCCTATTGATCAGATTACAGCCACACATTACATGGGCTATATCATTAACTGTTCGTATTGTTGGAGTATCACAAATACTCATTAATGCTCAAAGGTGCATTGCCGCAGACTATATTACACACAGATAGATGTGAACCTACTCTAAAATGGTTTATTACAAAATTAATGAAACACAATATAAACAAAGTATGGGAACAAAAGGGTGAAGATTTTCTTGACTACATTGGGTGTACAGTCTAGCTTAATAAAAAAGTGCTGTCTTATTTTTTGTTTTTATTTCAGTACATATTACGCATCTACACCACCATCAAAAGCCCGCAGCAAGAGGTCAAATTCCACTGCCATTTTTAGGCAATATAATTTATGCCATCAAGAAAGGATACAAAGTGAGGATATCACAGTCCTTTGCTGCTGTTTCAGAAATTTCTCACAATTCATTAACACGAAGTACAGCCCATTTTCAGCATGTTCTTTTAGCAAGTTTAGGTATTTTCCATATCTAGCACAAAAAAAATTAAATCCAAAACTATGGTTAAATATTTTTTATTTATTAATCAAAAAGCAAGAACTCACTTTTAACAGGCCTGTGAAAGTTAAGTTGTCATGGTGTTGTTCATCACAAACACTATATTGTAGATATACACATAAACAGTTTACTAAAACCTGTTATGCTTTAACCTAGGAGGGATACTCACCAAACATCTGCTACTCAGTATTACAATTCCTCATCTAAATTCCTTTTACTTCAGTGTTAGAGACTGTGGTGGGAAGGAGCAAGTACTCTAACACACATGACTCATTTTCTTCACATACATTACTCAATTCCATTATGTGTAATTATTAACATTAGAGTTCAAATATTAATGCTAAAGATAACAATCTGTGGAAGTACAGGCATTAGCTTTTTCTTCATCACGGCTCCGCAAATTATAAGCCAAATAAACTGTTTAAATGGCAGATAACTAAGCTTAGCTAAACAGAACCATTTAGAGAAGTAATATGAGGAAAAAAGACACATAACTCAGGATAATGTAACTTTATGGTAAACATTACTAACAAGTTACAATTAGCCTTTACAACAATAAAGGATAATAATTAAATTATCTTTACAGATTATATAGGTTATGCACTAATACCTTTTTCATTTTCAAAGTTAGAACTCATTTTCTTAAAGATGATTTTTAGATTTAAACAGTATAAAGCACTGAGCTGATGGATTAAGTATCATTAAAGTCATCCCATGAAAATCAAACAAATCACAGAAATACACTGGGGAAATACTTTAATACCAGGTACCTGACTGTCATTTCAACACCAAGCTGCTGCACAGATGAAAGGCTTTCTTTCTTCACAGCAGCATCCACGGCTAAAACAAAACAAAAAATGTAATAAGGTATTAAGATAAAAAATATTTTGCCTGAATACTAATGTAAAGCTTCTTTCATGTATGAATATCAATTCTGAACAACTGTTTCTTATTTGAAATGAGTTTAGTAGTGTTGGCAAAGAATGTATCAAGAACCTGCATTCTTCATATACTTTTTTTTTTTATTAAAATCACCTTTATCTTCACTGTTAGTATGGTTATCGTTATCTTTACAGCACGATGTAAACAACATCTTTTTCAGTCTCATTTCTTAGTAGAGCTTTATCCTTTCTGGACAAGGAATCAGACAAAGAAGCATTTTCTCATCTACTTTCTTCCATTCCAGTGGTCTTAAAAGTCTCCAAGCTAGAAAACCAATTTTATTAACAAAATTTCTATTTTGATATGAATCACAGAAAACTGTATAACTGATGGATTTTTAAAAATCCTGTGTTTCTATGCATTGTTCTTTAAAACAGTAATATACATTTTATTTTCTGCATTTGTTTAAATTAGAAATCTGTTAGACAAAATAAGAAATTATGTATTAAAGCAATCTCTGTTGTAATATTTTCTCAAAATTTTAAATTCTAAATACAATTAAAAATAGGCATTGTTTCTCTCATGTACATATACCATCTAAGATAACTATACCTCAACAAAAAACTACAGTCCAATAACGAATTACAAAGATGAGGGCTTAAACCTTTAATATGCTTCTTTCAGACTGATAAAAACAAAAAAGAAATTAAACAAATAAATAATTAAAAAACCCCAAACCCTAACAACTGACTTATTTTGGTAAAAATGTAAAGAACATGGTAACAGAAATTAAAATACATTAATGTAAGTGATAAATGCAGAAATCTAAGCAGATCACACAGCAACTTGCTATGCATTTTTTCTATATCCACCTCAGACAGATAAATCAAACTGAAAGATTCCCTGGCTACCAATTCAAGTAAACACTCTACATTCCTGGTAAAAAAACTAGGCTGTTAAAGTTAAAAAAAAAAAAAAATTAAGCAGCAATCTGCTCAGGTTGACATGAAGTTGGCTGAAATTTTCAAGAAGAAAACAATACAGTGAAATTACACTTGACAATGAAGCAATATAATTCAGCAGAGGAAATATGGTAAGACAAAACCCACATTGTATTATAACTTTAATAGAGGACAATGATCTAAGTGTAGTGTCCTGAGAAATTAACTCTGTACTTTTGACAAATACATTTATACGTAAGAAAAATCAACTGGTCTTTCAGCAAAATGAATTTATTCAATAATCTGATGAGACTCAAGTAGCAAACCCACATCAGAGAGGTTTTTCTTATCCAAAAAACAGAAGTTCAAATATCTTTTGCATAGCATAGCCGCAACACAGTATTTGGAAGAATACATATAAAATCACAGGGCATTTGAGATGAACCAACCATGGAGATGAACGAAACAGTTCATATATTTTTACGGCTCCTGTTCCAAGTTACCTGTTTACTCAGGCTGCAATTACCACACTAGAGCCAACTACTTTTCAGGTTCCTGTGTGCAACTGTGAAGGCAAGAGGCGTACTTATGTCCTAGAAACCAGGGGGAACTGGAATGTGTTGGTTATGACTAAAGGCTAATTCAGTCCTAACATGACCGTATTCAATGGCAGGAGAGAGGCAAGCAGTATAACACCCTCTAAGCCAGAAAGAAGCTCTGTCTCCGTTTTGAGGTGGATTCTCCTGTGGGCAGCAACGCAGGAGCTGGTATCCCAGTCCAGCAAGGGTATAATGAGGAACAGCTGTATCACAACCCACAATCTGAGCCCAGTTTCCATTCTGTAACTGTTCACAGCAAGTACTGTATGCTTATTTCCCATTAACATTACAAGAATGCAATTTCATTGATTTTCATTGCCTTTTCTTCTCTGTTGTAATGATTTCTTAGTCACTGAAAAGAGTTTTCTCCCTATCAGCTTTCCTTTTGATATGTTGCCCAGCATTGTGAACAAAGATAAAATTAACATAGAGTTTGGAACTAAAAATAATTATATATTACATAGCACCTCATCAAGGCAAAAATTCTTGCTTTTGTACACCAGTGTGTTTGATATAATCATAGCTCCATACACTAGGCAGTCAAGTTGCTGTCAATCCACAAGTCACAATGGGAACATGAAAACTGGCACTCTTTTTCCTGGGTCAAAAGTTTTGATTTTCCATTTCATTTACCAATTAGTAGACTGGGAAGACTATGCTTTAGAAAACTATAAAGTCATTTAGAATACACAAAGGACTACTTCCCACTGATTAAAAACTGGACCTGGAAACTTTAAATGGTTCATTAAGCTTAGAAAATTGTTATTAACAATACGGGGAATATTGAAACACTGCATATTGCAATCCATGGATAAAAGTTTGACTAGTAAGATTACAGGAGTATGTTGTGGCTGTACTGTTGTAATGATACTCATACCCCTGATTTAATACACTGAATGTAATTTTCTGTAGAACTCATTTGACAGACACTTATCAATACACCTGATATAACCGCCTCGAAATACAATGGGTTTCATAACAAAGGCATTGACAGACCAATTCTCTAAAGAATGAAACAAAGGACAGAACACCTCTCTGAATTGTGAATTGTGAATTACATAACACATGGTACAGCACTGTGGCTAATGGAATGAACAACATGCTTTGGCAGCTTCCTTTTTATTTATCTAATTAAAAAAATACAGTGTTGAACAGGCATTTTACATGCCTTTCTTTAAAAATGTAAACCATTGTAAAATAGAAATTAAGTCACTTGAAGGATATTAGAATTCTCCAGGAGTTGATTTACAATTTAAAAGAAAAAATATTCTAACAGAAAGTTGAGTTTATCTCTCATTCTAAAATGCATTTAAAACCCCACAGCAGTAACTATGGACCATTTTTAAGTGTAAATGATTTATTTTTTTTTTTTGCCATTTTTAGTCATGCAACTGGTCTTTATATTAGCAACCTACTGCACACACTTCAGATATGCTAATCATAAGAAATATTGGTATCCCTACTCTCAAATCTGCTTTTAAATCTACTATCTAACATATTCTTGTTCATTCAAAAGAGAAACTGCTTCCTTTGAAACACCAAAGACCGCAAACTATTAATTGTCAGTGATAACTTTAAAGAAA
This sequence comes from Falco naumanni, assembly GCF_017639655.2. Lineage (NCBI taxonomy): Eukaryota > Metazoa > Chordata > Aves > Falconiformes > Falconidae > Falco > Falco naumanni. Next base: position 60,100,747 of record NC_054059.1, on the reverse strand, counting down.
GAGCAGAACATTACATGTGAAAAATTGTAGAGCATTATCTTTTTCTATAACAAAGAAATATTTTGTTTTATGACTTGGCTATCTTCCTTTTGTTTCCAACCTTTCCACCTCTACATCAGTTCCAGTGTTCCACAGAGAACCAAACCAAGAGAATTAGGACCTCTGCTGCTTGAGTGGGGGGAGCAGTGAGGGTAGGGGGCAAGGCAAAAAAAGGTGGAGGGGCCTCAGTGAGCAACTTGTCCCACCTGGTTCAGTCAGCCTACATCTGGGACTCCTAGGTAAGGCATGCTTCACTGCCCTTGCCTATCTAGTCCTCATCTTTAAAGAGAAGAGATCCTGTGCATCCTGCATAGTTCCAGATGCAAATCAGGTGGATCCTGAGGACAGGCAGGGACCTTATTTATTTATTTATTTATTGCAGAACAAAACCTAGTGATGGAAAGGAATGTGAAGGTTTTCATCTTGTGTCAACAGGAACAAATGGGCTGATTGTCTTCTATGGTTTTATCTTTCAAGTCTTCCTGCAAAACTCTGAGCAAAGGGTAAATGTCAAAAGGGATTAGGGAGAATGGGAAGAACAGCGTGAAGGGAAGATGGGGAGAATTCTTCAATCAATCTCAGTGTCTCCTTGCTTAGAGGTCATGACTGATCATTTGTACTAACTCTGATCATGCCCATTTCAAGCACTTCAGTAGGCAGTACGTCTCCAAATGTTTTGTAGCATTCACAAAAACGAATAACCCATACGGCATGTTTTGCAGACATTTACATATTATTATTAAACTCAATCTATAGCTACAAACACTTCAGAGTAAGTTAACTGGCACACACAGACTTCAATCAACTTTACAACTCACATCAAAGATGACTTTTTTATTAATTTTCCCTCTTACCATGAAGAAACTTTTATGTGTTTAAGTCAGAAAATGGGCTACATTGTATTCATACTGAAATGACATGCTGCCAAGCTGAAACAGCTTTACAGTGTATTTCATACAACTTAAATGGTCTTTAGGTAATAATTAATTTTATTTCCCTGTTTAACTACTGTTACCCCAAAGAAACTACTGGCTTCCCTTTTGTGTTAAGTGAAGAAAATTACTAAAGCTGTCCCTCACATTATTAATTTAGCTTTTTCACTTCCTGCTGCCCAGGAAAAACTTTTTTTAGCTATATAACCTCTACAAAATGTTAATGAATGTTAAATTTTAACTTTGGTGATAGTAAGAAAGACTAGGTTTCCTTGTATGGATTGAAAATACTTTTGATTCAAAGTAACCACATAAGTAACACTAAACAGTTGAAAATTCCATGATGGCCAGAGCCGTCTGCGTAATTTCTGCAGACATTTTGAAATGAAGCATGTAATTATGTTCGCTATCAGATCTCTAGTCTTTGGCTTTCCCCATACAAACTGACATTGTGGAACTTCAAGCATTGGACATCACAAATACTCAGGCTATTTTTGGCAGCAACATTATTAAGAATGAACAACATTTGCAGTCCAATTACATGCAAATTGGCAAAAGGCAAAAAGCTTTTTGCTAACAGCATCTTTAAAGTGGGCACCCGTATTTCAAGAATTCCATTCATCAAATGATGCAGAAAGAAGACTGCCCTTCCTTCTCCTTCCCTTTCAGTCCAGTTTGCGGTTATAGTCCTGTATTTCCCCTTTGCTACTCCTTCTGATCAGCTCTACACTGATAGCTTCCCATTGGTGTTTTTAAAATTTCTCAGTTCATTACCCAATCCACCTGACCCTTAGAAGATTAAGAACTCGTTAAATGGAATGGTAGAAAGTTCCTATGAGATTTTGTTCAGCTGGAGAACTAAGCCTCATCCAGAGAAAGAACACACCATGACATTTGAGTTTTATGGCCAAGACCTGAGATCCCTGCAGATCTATCCATTTGGCAGCACATGGCAGAGCTGTTTCAGAGACAGAGTCCAGTGGAAATAGAGAACTGAACTGCAAGGTCATCTGCACAACCAGAGCTACCAGAAAAAAACAGTTGATCCTGAAAGGTCGTAGCATTCCCAAGTTTGGGTAGTCTACAGCACATTGCAGAGATTAGTTAAGAAGTTTAGACACCAACCTATTAGATGACTCTGCAAGTGGAATTCTTTGAGAAATGGGTTTGTTGGAATCTTGAGAAAATTAATACATTTCTACAAAGCATTTATGTTGCAATTAACTGGAATTTGCTAACAGGAAGAGCAAGCGACTATTCTAGAAACTCCATATCCCTAATGCATAATGCCTATTTTACTACCATACCAAATTTCAGTTTCTTGCCATGCTGTTCATGTTACAGCTAGACATCAACGATTTGGTTTTCAATGTTTTGGGTTTTTTTTAAGAAGAAAGAAAAATAAAAGCAAACTAGAAAGTATTAATTCCAGGAAAGAGGATAGAGTTCATTAACATTTAATGTACACATTGTACATTATTATACTCATCTGAATCCAAATCACAGCTGTATCATTGCTGCCAGCAGAAAGTAAACTTCAAGTAAAATTTGTGTCACTGTTTATAATTAAACACTGTAACTGCATAGTGGTTTATCAGATATTTTCCTTCTCTCTTATCTTGAAAATGATAAAAACCCAAACTAATTTGATTTTTCCATATTTGCAAATTTTATAATGGACTGAAATCCTGAGGGATTCCACAGCAGATGGATGACAGTGTTATTCTAATTACAACCACCTACAGGTTTAGAAAGCTGTCATTTTTTAAGATAATCGATTTCTCATTTCAAGAAACATGATAAACATTGAATATCTATGCACTGTACTGAATCCACTTTCATGAAAATTGTGGCTTCCCTTCATTAAAATTAAACAACTATTAGAAATTGTTTTTCAGTTTCTCAGACTCCAATTTATTCAACAGAATGGTGGACACACACAAATGCCAAGTGCACATTTGGCTTGCTTAGATGTGCAGCTAGAAAGATGCATCTGGAATATAGTTTACCTTGTAACAAGTCATTAGCTTTACCTAATTCAGAAAAATGTCTCTACTGTTAGAGCAGTTTTAGGATTTAGCTTAAATAGTGTTTACACATACATACATGGAAAAGACACTGTGAAATAACATGGCATTCAATAATTAATTGTTCTCCTTGGAGAAATTCCAACCCTTCATACGCATTAGCATAAAACCCTGGTAAATGTACACAAATCTGATCAATCATTATTCAGCCAGTGAGAAACCTAAATTTAAGTAAATAAGGTTTGATAAAGATTCAACCATGTTGTGTTTGTCCCTTCTGTAACAAACACAGGAAGCATAATACTGACTTGGGTTCTCAAAGTACCTTCCCTGTCTCCACAGGAAGACCACACTATACGTTTTATTATGCATAAAAGAACATGAAGTGAGTGTAAATTTAGCCACATCACACACCTAATTCTTACAACCAAACCCTTTTACTATTCCAGAGTGGAGTATGATAATATATTCAATTTTAGAGCCAGATTTTTCTTTCACTTTCATGTTAATCAGTATGAATTTATTGGTCTAAACTAGTTTCCCTGGACAACTCTCACTGCTACACTTGTCTGAAAAACGTACTGACATTTTAGTAGCTATCTTCCTGAAAAACTTAGAAGAAATCCTTGATGAAACATACACTGTTTGCCTGAGCAACACTCCTTCCTGAACCGGAGAACTCAGCACAAAAAAAATCTGTGATAATGGTGTTGCTGATATGGAAAGAAACCATTAAGGCAACAACAGCCCTTTGTCTACATTTTACATCAGTTTCTTACCACCAGACCACTGACTGTCCTTGAGAAGGCTTCTCATTCTCCCATTTCTAAGCTCCTCTTCATTAAAGCACATGGAACACCATCAGACAACCCTTTACATTTTGGAGCTTTTATTTGAGAACTGAACGGGCAAACTTATCCAGAATTAACGTTCAATAGTGTCTGTATAAGACTAAATGAAAAAAATATTCAGAAGATACAAATGGATAGAAAATCTGTCAGGCTCAAGAAAATCAAGACTTGAGGCTTTTACTATGTTATCTTTGTTTTGTTTCTGTGCCTTTTTTTGGGACTTCATGTTCTAAAAATAACTAATTTAAAGAGTGCAATTGCACAGGATTTTCAAACCTGGTGTTTCTAGAAAGTTTAATTTTAGAAAAATAATGTATTCTCATTGCCACTGGCACCTAATCAATGGTTCATGGTGAAATCAATGAAGTAGAAGATCCAGGATAAACCTCCCTGCATGTTTTTTAAATCCTAGCTTTGAACAAGAAGTTGAAAAGAGTGGATTGAAACTAAGGTACTCAACATCTAAGTGAACAGAGTATGGACTACTGCTTCCCTTCATTAGAGTTCTTCCACAACAGATGGAAGTACTTAGCTGTATGAGTAAGAAACAGCAGGATGCTGTCTTCGCTGGGCAAGGCATCCACTTGGAGGTTGCACAGTTAGATGTCTGCTCCTTCTCTAGTTAGCTTTTGCCTTATTCAAACGATGTGCGTCTTCCTGTTTTATGAACAGGGAACACTAAGATAACCTTCAAAAGCTAGGTCTCTGGGCTATACTGTTGTCCAAAGAAATGTGAGATAGGCATTCCTCAAGACAGAAAACTACACCTGGACCTTCCATATCGTTGGAGATTGTGTGATACTTTGAACTGCAACCTAAAAAGAAATGTGCAGAAAGGAGCAAGAGGGGCAGTCTAGGTGTCAAATAAATCATTTACCTCACGAATACATTATGTGGACTTTTAAAGTAACAATCAAAATCATAACTTGAACTGGTGAGTGTCAGAAATATGTATATAGCAAGTCTTATGACTCCATGAAAAGATTTTTATTGCTTATTATGCCTCCTGAGAAGTTGAAAAGTAAATGACAAACTAATGCAGGACAACAAAAAATCCTTTATGGATCTTTCAAGGAAAAATAAAATAGTGACAAGAAGAACTGTCACTTCAGCAATTCTCTTCATTAAGCAAAGACAGACATTCTCAAATAAAATTAAAAGTATTTCATTAGCAAGCTCTCAGAAGGTAAAGGCCACTACATAAAAGAATAAGATCTTCTAAATTACTAAAGGGGTTTTATCTTTGAAACTTCAAAGTCGAATCTGAAGTCTCCAAGGACACTATATTTGCATCCTATGTATGTGAGGATAAAATATCAGTATAAATAACAGGCTCTCCCCAAAGCAGACTTGGTTCTCCAGAGTCAGTGGCAGAGTAAGTACTCAAAATGACTGAACTACAACCTAAGAGAAATGTCCTGGACAGATAGAAAAGAATGAAAGTGCATTTTCCAGCAGGCATTAACAACACTTCTAAATCTTCTGATTTTGCTAGTCCTTCAAAACATTAAAATGTATTGCTTTATACTCAGAATAAATTAACTTTAACATTCATCCTTTATTTTTGGCTGTAAAGATAACACCTGCAAAAAACTAATACTCAAGATTACTCTGCCAACAATAGCAGTTCTTTAATAAATTGCATATACCTTTGAGTAATTATATATTATGGGGCTTTCGAAAGGTGAGCCAGATTGCTTATACCATCTTAAACATTTATGCCACCAGCTTTGCAAATGATGCTATAATAATGTCAACAAATACTTTGAATCATTCCCTCACCTGTCCCGCATCTCCATCTTTCCATTACACATACAGAAATGTGAAAGCCCATTGCAAATTATCATCTGTACTGTTTACTTAAGCACATCATCTTTTGCTTCCAAAGTGAGGAAATATCCCACCAGTTAAGTGATGACTTCCTGAGCTGTTAAAGAACATTTTAAACAACCCTCAAAATGTTATAGATACATTTAGAAGGAAAATAATTTAAATATGAAGAGCTGCATGGCAATCAATAATTAGGAAACTGACCTTCATAGTTTCCTGTGCTGAAATAACAATCCAATTGGCTTTCAGAAAGATGTGACACGAACTTTTCAATTAATTCAGCCAAAACTGCAAAAAGTAAAAGCCCATTAAAACATTAGAGGCAACAAACAAAATATGGACCTACATTACCTAACAAAATGACAATATGTGAGAAAGTAAAGGTATTTGAATACCTGCATGTTTATTCATGATTTTCTGGGGGAACAGTTCAAAGCATGCATTGTGCTTCTGCATTCCTAACACCATTCCTACCTTAAATTAATTTTTAATAGTTTTACTGAAAACATATTCAGTGTAAACGGAAAGAGAATCACATATTGTCTTAATGTTCTCCAAAGATTACTTCAGAATTTTGTTACATGGTTTCAACATGAAATGAAAATTAACTATAATTAAACTACAATATCCTACCACGTTTGTCTGTGTATGTAAACAGGAAAGAATGTAAAAACAAACAAACAAACAAACAAACAGCAAACAAACAAAAATGCAGCAACCTATATACAACAAAAAACACACGCCAGCCCAAAATGATGCTAACAAAAGTAAATGAAGGGCAGTTACAAATAAAAATTATGTACCACCATGTATGCCATCACAAGATAAAAATTATTCACTTGGAATTAAGCAACAGGAACAGGTACTTTGGGAAATTCTGTATTTTACAATGACTATAATGTTCTTACTCAGTTCTTGACATGGAACTTTGAGTGTGCAGACACTGCATAGGTAAGTCAGATGCTGACATCTGGTCACTGTGCAGGTAATCGTATCTCTCAGCTTATCAGGATGTTAGTCAGGAAGTCAGCGAGAAATCTCCATGACAAATCATTAGCAAAACCCATTCCTGATTCCTAAATTCTGCAGATTTCAGGATACTGCAACTGAGCAGATCCCACCTTAGAGGTTTAAAGAAAGGACGCAAGGAAGCTGTTACATACACTGCATAGAGGAAGCCTATATTGAGATAAGCCATATTAAGAATTCACAGTAGGAACAATTAACATTTTTAAGAACCAAATGCTGCTATCCCAAAACAGCTGCTGTTGTCATGATAAACAGGATTTAAAGAATTGTAGTATAACTTTTTCACAATAATGCAAAGCAAGGAACTGTATTTAAAGAGTAATGACTGCTGTCACCCATGAGATTTCTTGTTTTAAGACTGCATGTTACCATTTCCTTGGTAGCACCACAGTTTAATAGCACTGAAGCTTTAGCCCTGGTCCTCCATTCCTGCACATGATTCCATGCACCCACAGGTAGGTTTGCTGGTTTTAGACTGAATGATTCCACTAACCAGTTTCATGGCTAGCTGCACAAACAAGTAAGGCATAACAATCTGTGGTGGAGATGGCAATGGAGGAACCTTTGAACTGGTTTGAACTTTCATGGAGAAAACTCTTAAACTAGCCTTGCTGACAGGAAAACTAACACAGCACGCTGCAGTGCAAGCTCTTCATGCGTGAGGAGGAAGACAGAACCTCCACCCACAGTCCGATGCTTGTTAGTCAGAAAAATAATAAAGAAAAACATATCATAAAGGCAATTAACTCCTTCCAACCGTTAATACTTATTAAGTTAATACTGACATTAAATCATGATTATTTTTTTCTTGATTAGTTGTCTAAAATATTTACAGAAATTTATTTATATTGAATGCGTCTAGGAAAAGTTTTCAAAAGTTTGAGTTTTGGTATTACTATGTGTTCAGGTTTCAGCTGGGATGGAGTTAATTTTCTTCTCAGTAGCTAGTGCAGTGCTGTGAGTTGGATTTGCGGTGAGAACAATGCTGACAGCACTGATGGGTTTGGTTGGTGCTGGGTGATGTTTATACTGAGTCAAGGACTTTTCAGTTTCTCAGGCCCTGCCAGCAAGAGGGCTGGAGGGGCACGGGAAACTGGGAGGGGACACAGCCAGGGCAGCTGACCTGAACCACCTAAAGAGGTATTCCATACCACGGGATGTCGTGCTGAGTATATAAGCTGGGGGAAGAACAAGTAAGGGGGGGATATCTAGCATTATGGCATTTGTCTTCCCGAGTAACCATTACGCACGATGGAGCCCTGCTCTCCTGGGGATGGCTGAACACCTGCCTGACCATGGGAAGTGCTGAATGAATTCCTTGGTTTGCTTTGCTTTGTGCATGACTTTTGCTTTACCTATTAAATTGTTCTTATCTCAATCTTCAAGTTTTACATTCCTTTCCGATTCTCCTCCCAACCTCTCTGGGCAAGTGGCATTGAGCGAGCAGCTGCGTGGTGCAGCCAGGGTTAAACCATGACACTGCGTTGATGGGTGAGGCAAAGGGGAAAAAAGTTTCACTACAACAGCTAAACTCGGATTTATAGTTAGAGTAGCCAACTTCAGCAATCACAAAATTAATTTTGCATTGCAAAGGACTACTAAATCAAAGAAAACATTACATGTGTAATTTATATTCTTATGAATTTTTATGGAGAGAAGAAACGGCTAATTAAACATAATATAGCTATTTTTAAACCTAGTTAATAAACCACATGGGACTAGCAAAAGGCAGTTTTATAGAAGACTAACAGTTTATTCATTTTGTGAGAATAAAGAAAATAAATAATCTCACTAATCTTCACTAATATGCTTAGTGGAATTTGGTCAACAAACAATATCACAACTATTTGTGTAAAATGAGCAAATATGTCTATACCTGGATCAGTAGATAGCAAAACCAAGAAATTAAAATTTGTAACTAGCTAGATGTTTACTATATGACTATTAGTACTGTCACTGCACTGTAGAATCGTAGAATCATTTAGGTTGGAAAAGACCTTTGAGATCATCAAGCCCAACCATTAACCCAGGACTGCCATCACTACAAGTCCATCTAACATCTAACTAACCCAAGTCCATCACTACACCATGCCACTAAGCACCACATCTATGCATTTTTTTAACACCTCCACAGATAGTGATTCCACCACTTCCCTGGGCAGCCTGTTCCAATGCTTCACCACACTTCCAGTTAAAAATATTTTTCCTGATATCTAGTCTAAACCTCCCCTAGCATAAACTAAGTCCATTTCTTCTTGTCCCGTCACTTGTTATCTGGGAGAAGACCTACCCCCACCTGCCTACAACCTCCTTCCAGATAGTTGTAGAGAGTTATAAGGTCTCCTTGAATCTCCTCCAGGCTAAACAACCCCAGCTCCCTCAGCCACTCCTAACACTTGTGCTCCAGACCCCTCACCAGCTTCATTGCCCTTCTCTGGAAAAGTTCCAGCACCTCTGCATCCACCTTGCAGTGAGGGGCCCAAGACTGAACACAGTATCCGAGGAGCAGCCTCACCAGTGCCAAGTACAGCTGGACGATCACTGCTCTACTCCTGCTGGACACACTCTTTCTCATACAAGCCAGGATGCTGTTGGCCTTCTTGGCCACCTGTGCACACTGCTGGCTCATACTCAGTCAGTCGACCAACACCCCCAGGTCCTTTTCTTCTGGGCAGCTTTCCAGCCACTCTGCCCCAGGCCTGTAGTGTTTCATGGGGTTGTTGTGACCCAGGTGCAGGGCCCAGCACTTCTCCATGTTGAACCTTATAAAATTGGCCTCAGCCCATCAGTCCAGCCTGCCCAGATCCCCCTGCAGAGCCTTCCTGCCATGAAGCAGATCAACACTTCCCCCCAGCTTGAGCAAGTGCAAGCTTACTGAGGGTGCACTCAATCCCCTTGTCCAGACCACAGATAAAGACATTAAAAAGAACTGGCCCCGTATGCCATACTATAATAAGAAACAGCAACTAAAAAGACTAAAATAGCACATAATTCAGAAAATTTAAAACCAAATCAGAACATTGTATACCTCTTCCCTTTTTGTTGGAAGGCATCCACATGCTTGACTTAGCAGTCAAATATTACAGTTCAGTGCTTGAGTTAACAGAAGTGACAGCTCAAGTGCTAAGCAGTTTTTTGAAACCAAAGCATTAACTTTACTTCCACCATTTGAAAGTATTCATCTAAGTGCCTTTGATCTTTGAAAAGCTTTTAATCAAGTCTTAAGAGAGGAAGAAACATGCGTAAAAATTTATCAAAAAAAATGTGGTTAACCAGGTGAAATGACAAGTAGTTACTTTAATTTTTGTCTTTCAATCCTAAATCATTTAGCTGCCTTTGGACACTCCCTGAAAATCTTTATAAGGGTGGGAACTGGCTCAGTGATTTTTCCTTTAACTGGAAAAGTAGACAAAAGCAATTTAGGAAAGTTCATTGTATAGTATAGTCAGTATTGTAAAAGCCCACATTCTCCTGCAGAGGTTATGTTCAGAGGTAGACCAACTCAGTGAAAATGTTGATTTTCTTAAATTATGGTAGCTTGGCTGTATTAACATTGAAGTTTTTAAGAGACTGGCAATTACCTCATGCAAATTTAATCCACACATCCAAAATAAAGGGAATTTTAATGTAGGAGTGTGTAATCATATACAAAATAAATGAAAGGGCTTTAAAATTCCCTAAATGATTGCAGTATGCTCATAAAACAGCTGAATTCCTGCAGGATTATGGTTTTCCCCTTGAAGAACTAATGTACAAAAGGAAGGTATTGAAAATGGCTTCTGAACTGCATAAGAACACTAATTAAAAAAATTCATGTGATTAAAACTGTTTTAATAGGTAACCACCATGAGAGGTTATCTAATTTCTACTCTGAAAGGTTTAAGCCAGAAAGGTCAAAAACTGTGAAAACCATCAGATTTTTCTAGGTCCTCTAATGTCAGTATTATTGGATCATATTCTACACCAACTCACAGATGCTTCAGAGGAGTTTAAAAGAAAAAATCACTTTCTTAAGAGTTAACAGTAGTCCTGCTTGACTTATATTAATGGTTAAAAATTCAAGAGTGAAAACCTTGGACAGCTGACTTACTTGTAAGAGTACTGTCAGAAATTTTCAACTCCATTGACCATACTTCAGTTCAATAAATCTATGAAAAACATAGCTGTCAATTCCATTCTTAATGGCAACAATAAGGAGGAAAATTTTGAATTCCTAAGATGATAGGAGAGACTTTCAATTACTGCATATTGTAATGGCAAAGGAACAACCTGCATTTTCTTTGAAAAGAAGAAACCAAGAAAATAAAGATTCTGACAGTGCTTCCATTAGAGATGAAGGTTGCATATCTTACAACAAGATACTTGTATCTTCTTTACTAATGGAAAAAACAGCCTTTCAAATCCTAATCAAATGTTATAATCATCACACACACGCATGCACGTTCACGTGCATTTACACTGCTTACAGGATATTCCTACGAAGTTGCTCCAAACTGGTCTGGGGACAGAAGAAAGAAGTTTTGATCTGCAATTGTTCTTCCTGCATAACGTGTAAAAACTCACTGTTCCACCCTAATTCTGAAACAAGCTTCCTGGAAAAATCAAGGACATAAAAAGGTAAACGTCTTTTTTTGTATTATTCTAAAAACCTCTTCTGTGAACGCAGTATTTTTACATTGGTCATACTAAAGAACGAGAGCAGACCACAGACAAAGATCTGAGTGATCTTTGAGGTAGAAAATTTAGTCCATATTTTAGAAGAGCAAATGGAGCTTAGAGAATCTATATTCTTCTTAAAGAGAAGAATAGGCGCCTCTGAGAATCAAGTCAGAATGGCGATCTAATGCAGTTACCCCATTTGTCTTTTTGAAACTACAGCCTAGATAATCCTCTGTCACAAGCTGTATACCTTGATATAAGCTACATTTACAATGCCTGATTAGGCTATTCTGATAAACTGCCAAAGTTTAGCACTTTGTTATCCCGAATAAAAAAAACCACAACCACACACAACATTCATATCTACTGAAAATACTCCTCTTTTTGGTTCTTCATTGCATGGGGCAAGTTCTGCAGTTACTTTCAACATTTTGCAGCAATTGCTAAAGTATGCAGCACAAAAACACCAGAAACAAGACACTGCCTCTTGAGTATTCCTTGTCAGCAGGTTTGGACAGAGCTACCTCAGACAATGCAGAGCTCACGAAGAATGAATGGATTCCAGAACACTACGTTGATCATAACGACTCTGCTTTCATCAACCGTTTCACTTGTAAAAAACTGAAGAAAAATCCTGTGTTTGCCAGTAAGGTCTCATATGCAATTTCAAGAGCTGCTATGCTTTTCATATCTTTGAAGTCATCAATAGCTGCTGACACTAAAAGAATAATGGCCTAAAGATTAGAATTATCTATATGCCTCCCACATGTATTTTTTGTGTTTGTTTTTTAAGCGAGAACCATTTGGAGGTAAATTAATAGGCCCTAAAGAATACTGGTGATCTAAGTCCAGATTTCTGATGGAGATGTGCCATGGAAATGGGATAACTCCAGGTAGCAAGTAATTTTAGCTGAGTTTACTATCCCTATCCATATCCACATATGGATATAAAGCTCAAGGAGAATGATTAGAATTTGAGGACTGAGTATCTGTCATTATGAAGGGAAGAATGTTAGCATATAATTATATGATCTCTGCAACACCCTTAATTTCTCTTACTTAGGGTTTAAAGTCTCCTAAGAGGAAAGACTAAGGACGTTGAATCTGCCCAGACAGGAAAGAGGTCAGCTGCTGATAGAACATTGAGGTCAGCTGCTGATACAACATTAACTGGGAACACATTAAAAAGAAGTTGCTGAGGTTGAAAACAACAAGAAATGCCTTCTGCCATACCTGAAGGACAGGAAGCGTGAGACAACTGAAAAAGGCATGGATAAAGTAGTCAAGTAGAGACATGGTTCAAAAAAACCAAAAACCACCTCCCAATCACGTGAACAATTTGAACATGCAATATACTAAGCCTAGATTCACACGGACTAATTTTCTAGTCAAATCCAAGCTATTTCTCACAGGAGTTGATTTGTCTCTTTCTCTTCCTGCCAAAGCTCAGATGCCAATACACAGAAAGCTCCTACCTAGATGTACTGAAGATGCTTCAGGGAGGGCACAAGTATTGCAAAGAGTAGTTCAAAAGGGGCCAAGACTTAACCTGACCAAGGGCTTTATCCATAGTTCTCTAGCTGACCTAAGTGACCCAAAGACATATGCAAAGCCACTCAACAACAAGTAGCTGTAACTCTAGCATTGACAAAGAACCCCTTTGTCTTAGCTTATTGCGCTTAGAACAACAGAATTTAGAAGGTGGCTGTCTACAGGATGTTCTCCTTTCAGATGGCCAGTCCTACCACAATAAAAGATATACAGTCCTGAGAAGTTTTGCATCTTCTGTTAGCAGTTCAATAAAGGCGTTTAAAACTGGATCTTGATGTTTGACCACAGAAAGTACTTAAAAGCTATAGTCAGAGGTCATGCTTTAGCAGAGAAAATGCCAATCTAGGGATGAAGATGGACATTCTCAAAAGCAATGCGATACGACAGCGTTTAGCACAAAAACATTGACCAAGTCAATGTCATGGTAATCAACACCAGAGGAGTGAATTCAAGATATCGATACTATACGGTTTGCTCAAGGATTTTCTGATGGAGTTCAAGCAGGTTCTACAGATTCAGCATCTGGTAATCCTGACACTAAATCACAAAATATTTTAAAAATCAATACACACTACACTATACAGTCATTGGATCCAGTTCATCTTTGCTGATTTTGTTCTGGTTCAACTGCTGTTAATGTTAATCTCCCTTACAAAGGGCACAGTACAGGAAGTGTAGGTATGCATCTTTGTTCTCTAATCCTTGGAGTTTGCTCCATCGGTAACTACAGAGAAAGTTTTGATTTCTTGGAATCTGGACGGAAGCTTCTTAGTGCTCTAAAATCGGGGAGAGCTTCACATGCTACAAAAGATACATAGCAGCACAGCTGGCCCTCATAAAATAGTTTCAGTGAACATGATGTTGCCTCAAACCACACAGCAGATATTTTGCTGCTTCTGAAATATCTTGAAGCAGATATGCACCATTTGAACAGCTTTGCATCCACCTTAAATTACCAAGTACTTACACTGAGTTTATCATATTACTATCCTTTTGCAGGATGATTTTATTTATTTGGTATTTCATTATGATATTCTGTTTCTATTTTCATATTTGCTTTTTTGTATGGTTTGTGAAATCACTTGCATAAGTTCCTGTGAGGCTTAACAATTCCACAGACACTTTCTTGCTGATTTTTACTACCAGTTCCATCTCAGCTGGAAACAGTTATCCAGAACCAAGCATAATTTTTTGCTTTGGGTTAACAAATCTTAATGACTCTCTTTAATTCCTCATTATAGCTTCTGGTACCTCCACAGTTGCAGAAAACAACCCTAATGTGTTTTGAGACTGTGTAAGGATAGCTACAAAGCACAAAAGGAAATACTTTTTCTTTGGAAGCCACCTACTTTAAATGTATGTTCTGGTTTTTTGTAAAAATATGTTTTTTCAACAAACAATTCCTTTTAGATGCAGGAAGACAGACTAACAATTTTCAATGAAAAATTCATATAATCCAAGAAGAGATCAGTCTAGAAAATACTAAATTATTTGTGCTTCACAACATATAACATCAAAAAACCTCTCACTGATCTACTCGATCAGTCATACAAGAGATGTAAACACACAATTTTGCTAGAAAAATCTAGGGTTTTCTTAACGGCTACTCTTCAACTTATTTTTCTTATACTGGCAGAAGCTCATATAAAACACATTCAGTTATTTCTGAATGGTTATGAATCTCTGTTTACCTGTTTCACAAAGCTGTCTGAATACATGCATTTGTGGACATGTACAATATAGTGTATAAGTGGATACATGCCCTCTATACCAATACATATGTATTCTGTCTACACACATGTTCTTCCAAACAGAAGGGGAAAGCTCTGACTAATTTACAATCAGCTAAGATTATACACTCAAGGTTGTTTCAAAAAAATAATAAGAACAGAAAGCTCAGAATTTAGAAACATTCAATAATTACTGACTTTAACTACGTTATATAAATGTCAAATTTCTTATTAACTATTTTAATACTAAATTAGTTCCTGTATAAATGACTCCATTAAGGCTTCTGAAACCATTTTATACTTTTGTGTTGCTATGTAATTTATCACAGAATTCAGGTCTCATGTAAACCACAAATGCTGGGTTACTTTGATCCCATAGTTCATCTGCCTTCACTGCCAGTTGCGTTTATTCCTTACTGAAGAATTTAAAGGGAAACCTTTGGCACCTGTGAACAAAAAGTCAGACTACAACTGACCATCTGACTATAACCAGAATTCTTACAGAAATGGAAGCCAACAGTTTCTGAAAACACCTAACTTCTTTATTGCTACATAAGTTTATATATTACGAGTTACCTCATCTGATTTCTGATGATTTATGTCACATGGGTGATCACTTGCTTTTGTTTTGGCAATGCTCCTGCATGAGCATGCTCTTCACTAGGATGAAGAAAAATCTTATTGAGTGTGTTCTTTGATGTTTAGAATGGCTTAATTCTGTAAAGTTTTACTGAATTTGGCGATTAATACAATTTCTCAACCCTACAATTTCTCAACCCATCTTAAAGTCATTCACTGATCTCTGGGAAATGTGTTTTCTCTCAGGCTCTCTTTTCCATTTTCTCAGCATCTCAACAATGGACCCTTTAGAGAACTGAAACACTTATATTTGAGCCCTGTTTCTGCATCAAATTTCACAGCCAACACAGAGAGATGACAGACATAAGAGAGAAAAATAGGACATCAGGCATAAATCTTTTTTTCTCAGGAAAATCCCGTTGAAATAGTTTTCATATTCAACACAAAATTATTGACTAATTGTATAGATAATGTAATCCTCAATGAAACTTTAAAGAACAGTTGCTTGCCAGTGGCCTTCTGTTTTGCTTGCTCTGTCAAACTCGGTACGTCCTACTCACTCGTTCCACTGATGATATCTGGTCTGGCTTTCATAACTTTGCAGAACTCTTTCCTACAAATTTCTGTCCCTCCAGTTTGCTTCTCTGGACTTTTCAAGAGTGATAGAAGCTTGTCAAGATCTTTATCTAGAAGAAATTAAAAATAAGTGTTATTCTGTAATTATAATCCTGGCTCTTTTTTTATTATTTTTCTTTCTGTTTTTTTAAACTTACTAAATAAATCATAAGAAGCTATTAGTAACAGTGTATCATAGAAACAAGTAGATGCATTCAGAACCTAGAAAGCATTTCAATGAAAAACAGGAAAGTCCGATGCAGCTGAAAGCCCTGTCATTGCATAGTAATTTTGGCAGACTTCATACCTTAGAAAGGAAAGACTAAATAAATATCCCTTATCTTATGACAATTAAACTGGAGAAGCAGTCCTAAAGCTGATGACATTCTGCTTTATACAGAACAGAAATATTCATTCTATTTACTGCTGGGTTTTGAACATTTAAGACATTACTGAGGTACATTTTATAACTCCCCTAAAGGTATTACTCCTGTGTCCTGAAGTGATATAAACTGGAAAGACATTTTAAAGAAAGTAGTTTTGTATTTCCATGTAATTTCACCACTTTGACAATCTAAAATATAAAACAGGCAAAGATCTTCCACCAAATATCATTGGTTTAACAATAAAACTGTGAAGTGGCAGTACCGATTTGTGCAAAATTAAATGGAGCATGATAAGACAGCAACGTAACAGTGTTCGATAGAAAATCTCTGCTTCCTTCTGCAAGTAGGTTTCCTTCAGATGCTTCTACTTGGGACAGATATTATGGCATGTATGTGTATACTTTCAGGTTGCTAGACATACCTATTGAATAAATGTTGTTAAAATATATTGGGCTGCCCATACTAAAAGAATTCTTGTAATAGCTTTGCTGCTGATCTCCAGCATTTCCTAACTTCAGCTGAAGGACTTAAAATTGGAACAAAAGGTTACTAAAGTATACTTTTGCACCCCCCCAACATTTTCCAGCCCAGGGCCACAGGCTCCTTGTTGGTGCTGTCAGAGGCTGCAACAATATAATTCAGACATTTTCTAACTTCTGAACGCTTGACTTTTTACCTGAGCACTATTAAAACAGTCTTTTGGTACAATTGTTATGTATGAGGCAAAAATGTATCAGATAACGTTTTTCATTATATGTTCAGCTTGCTTATAAAACTAATCTGTGGAACAGTTTACAAAAAAATCCTTATGAAAGGTTTCTTTTAAATGCAAAGAAAGTATTCCAAAGATTGCTCCTTACTGTTACTCTTACCTTCTTATTAAAGACACATTCTCTCTTTACAATAGGGAGACAAGACTTCAGAATTAAAATTGCCATTGATGCTATGACAAAAGGACAGTAAATATGTTCTCTTCTCTTTTGGCTAAAAGTGATTTTCCCCCACCCTCTATTTTCTACTAAGTTAAAGGAAATTACACATAATTTACCAATTTTCTAGAATAAAATATTACAGGCTGAGGCAGTAAATTTCCCAGCTAGCTGGATCTCACAGAGGCTGGAAAACATTACCATGAACCATAGTGACAAATGTAGAATGATCATGTGTAATCATACACAAAAATGTTAAGTTGGCTTTCAACAATATGATGTCTGTACTTAAAGCCTTAAGAATTTTTTACTTAAACACCTTCTGCAACCAAAATGTCTGTCTTCAATTTCACACTGAACAATGAATAACAGCAAGCTATCATGACATATGATGACAGAGCACACTGAATAATATATGCAGGGTAGCAATTAAAATAATGCATACATATGCTTTGGCAGATCACAGAGAAAATAATTTCTTCCTATATGCAACATTTGTTTAGAATATGCTAATATATTGGGAAGGGCTGACTATTCAAATTCTGTTTTTCTGAAGGCAGAGCAAATTTCAAGTTCAAATGCCAAGTCATTTCATAAAGTAATTATATGCAAGATAAAACAGATCAAACTCAGTTTTCTAACAGAGAATACTGACTCCTACAAACTGGAAACAATCAATTGGACTGCCTCTCCTCAAGCAACTTGGTTGCCAGAGTGCTTGATGCTAGTATGAAATGTTTTCTCATCAACTTGGGGGGAAACATAAAGGCATTATCTGTGATAAGGTAAAAACATATGCATTCACTCCAGCTGTGTGCAATCCCTTTGCTATGAGACCATGCAGTTCCCATCATTGCAAAAGGATCATAGTCTACACTGCTACTAACTATCCACTAATGTGATAAAGGTTCTTCACACCTTGCAAGCTCTTCTTTGTTCTGTTTCTACATTTTGGACACTATAGAAATGAATTCTGTCACAAAAGTTGATTTGATTAAAGATTCAACAACTGTTTTAGTCAGTTTATTTATGGCTATTTAGAATATTTGCTGTTACTTTTACTTCTTTATAGTATTTTTTTTCATCAAAACTTAATTGTTTCCACAAACAAAATATTATTTTCAATTTGTCTTATTCCTTTAAGATGATTAGAATCTTTTCAACAGAATTACAGTATTGCATATATTTTATTGTAAGCTGATCTAAAGACCTTAATGATTTATAATCAGTACATTGTCTCCCTGACATTGTAATTTATTATACAAGACACAGTATTTCCAAAGAAGCTTATTATAGTAACTTATTTATCATTAATAATTATTTCAAATTATTTAACCTGAAATCCTTTGTTACCCTCAATATCTTTCCAAATAACAAGCACTGATGCTTAGAACAGTTCATGTGAGTATGAAAATTTAATGTGAAGGATTTACTCTTAAAGTATTATCAGTAAGATTTCTAGTTCTTTCTCTGCCCTTTTCTGCTATTCATATAACAGATGAAGACTGGGGAAAATCTTAGAACTGCAGAGCAACACTCCTCTACAAGTTAAGTGGTTATTTTACTTCCTAAAGGATTGTATTAATTCAGTTTGGCAGACAAGGATCAGAGACTACAAGCTGAGATTTAATCAGTCAATTTACCAAACAGGGCCCAGGGTGAAACTTTGATTCCCCTGAAGGAAACAAAACTACTAAAAAAAAAATTCCCCAAAATTTTCAAGAACAAAGGATTTCAAGATCATGGCCCATCCATCTCTGCTGTGTCCTTTGGGCTTCTTGATTTGACCCCTATTTTCTTTGCAGTTTGTCTCTAACGTTCTTCCTCTCCTACAGGTTTTACAAAATTAAATCTTCATTTTATGATTGCTGAAATGCACACAATGCTAGTGTGTAGCAGCGCCAATGCATCCATAATTGCACTGTTTAAATGTGTAACCTTTCACAATCTTAGCTTATAACTATAGGATAAGGAAATAAAGATTGTAGTATTACAGTCTTTTCTGAAACTTCGCTAAAGACCATGGACTTTTCTGCCTAAGGTTCCCCTGGGAAGGTAGTATTTAATAAAAAAGGGACTTAAGCAACTTCAAATACGTATCAACTAGAACTAATGCAGATACATGTTTTGCCATCAAAACAGGGACAGGCAAGCAATCTGTTGAGAATAAGAACTTGTTTTTATTTAACCAGTGGATTTTTTCCCATCCAGTCAAGGAGGATACAAGACAGCTCAGAGAATGCACAGGAATGTTCAAACTCAGAAAAACAGAAACAAGCTTATGATCCATGCAACAAGATACTAAAGCATAACCATGCACTTAATACATCTATCATATACTGTAACTGCTATACTGTGGCAACTTCAGCATCTTATTTTCTTCCAGCTAAACTAATTGCTTCTCTTAACAGCTTGTCATTAAACATGGATATCACTTCTACCAGCAGGTCACCACAGTACAAAAGTGAACCTTGGGGGTTTTTTTGAATGAATACTGCTTCCAAAAAACTCACGATACCAAATAAATGCCAGCTCACTTTCACAAGTTAGCAGGCAACTGTAACTTGCCCAACAGTATTACCACGTAGCTTGAACTCCAACTACAACACAGTCCTGGGCTATGCATATTGCTTGTTACTGAGGGTGGGCTTTCCCACTGTTGCTAGAGGTTTTCTAACTACATGCCAATGCCAAAACAGAGAAGTCCTGCTCTTCTCTTTTCTTGTATGTCACTAAACAGGTTCACTAGTTATCCTACATTAATTACTTGCCTTTATTTTTCCTGAAAGAAATACAAGAAGGTACTTCTAGAGGTACTCCACCCAAGGACTCACCACCTTCAGCTAACAAAGATCATCTTCTGCCTTATATAAATGTAACTCACAGACTTTTCTCATAATCACATTTTTAATCTCTCTTGTGAAACAGCAATTCTGTCACTGCCTATCACTACCATACTGTCATGCTGAAGGATACAGTTCAGATATTCCCCATCTTCTACTCCTGCTCTTGATTTCTTATTTTCCAAGCACTGGAAATAGCAATTTTTTAATTTCTTTCTTTTCAATTTTGATCTATTTATTCTGATACTGTCTTTCAAAATAACTTCACATCCTGAAAGCTTCAGTCTGGCAAATCAGATATTCACAGTTCAGCGGAAGAATCCTTTTTTGTTTGTTTGTTTTTTAAATGAAAACTGAAATAGAACACTTCAAATGTTGGGTTTTTTTTTCCTTTTTTTCCAAACAGCAAACACAAAATGTATTGCTTAACTATGGAACTAGATGTTCTGTTCATTTTTCAGTGGTACAGTCTTCAGTTACCTTTAATATCAAAAACACCATTACAAATTAATATATCTCAGTAGTTCATCAAACACATTTGCAAACCTTTGAAATTTCATTTTAGGAAATTCACTGTTAGCCCTAAAGTTTTACTCAACCTTTCCTAGCTGGTTCCCATCCATGAAAGTGGCAACTACAATCTCTATTCCATTATTCCGCTGATTAATGATGAGCAACAGAATTGCTCTGAACATGAAAACAGAGAGGTTCTGTGGGATACAACAAAATATGCTTTTCCAATCCAAGAGCTATACTACCTGCCTCCTTGAAGACATATTTAAAACTTTACAGTGATTTGATTGTTGTCTTATGAAAATTGTCTTGAGAAGCCTGGAACAGTATTACTAAAGTTTAGATGCAGAAAACTCCCTTCTTTTATAACTACATGGCCTTTCCTCTTGTCAGAGAAAGGAATCACCATTTATTTTTTCTAGATTTTTATAAACAGACTATTTTGTATTCTACAGTTAATGTGGAATTTTTATCACTTCTGAAAATCTGTATCTGCTAAGGAAATTCACAAGTAATTTCTCGTAAGTGCATCTCAAGGATACAGTAAACATGAACAAACACAAAGAATGATTTATTTACTATAAACCATTCAGATTCTTTTGCATTGTCTATGCAAATTAAAACCTTAAAATAGTTTCTCTGTATGAATTAAACTTCTGTGCCTAGACAGTTCTTCAAAGGATTCTTTGGTCCACCCACATTCCAAATTGATGTTCAATGTAGAAACCAACTATCCTAAACGCTATTTCACACATCGTCAAGCTTTGTAAACACAGGGATCTGAATCACAAAAACAGTGTAGAAAAAATTTGTAGCTTAGCCATACTGTCTTGCTTCAGTTACGAGAAATATGATATAAATGTCTCATGAGTCACCCACCTGAGAGGAGCCAAAAGGTTAATCTTGAAGTTTGCATAAGAATTAGATTACTAAACAGAGCTTTGCAGACTGACAGCTTCACAAAGCCAGACAAGCAAAACCAAACCAACTTATTTAGCTACAAATTCAGCCGACAATAAACAATCCTTAAGTATTTATGGGATTATAATCTGAGGGATGGGGTGGGGCAGGGAGGAAGGAAAAATTTAATAAATCTAGAAATGCTTGTTTGACATCTACACTGCTTGCAGGCTTTTGATGTACCTTGTCTGTATTCAGCTTTCCTTGAAACTTCTGCAAGATAGCACTTTGGCAATGGGAAGGATGAAAACATTGGCCAAGGATATGGATCACTGCCCTAAAAACAGAACCAGAAAGAAATTAATTTAGGAGAAGAATTAATAGCATTTGCTCAATCAACTCACTGGTAAAGCTCCCTGAATTATTGACTATGCACCAAAATTATGCTTATTACTACAATTTGCAATGAGCTATTCCATAAATAAAAGAAAAAGAAAAAAAAAGTTGAAGGGATACAAAATTCAAAAAGCATTTGAGCCAGAATTTTGTCTGGTATCTACCACTGACAGTTTTGATTTTACAGTTCTTCTTTTCAACCAAAAAGGAAATAGCAATTTTTATAAAAATAAAAAAAAAACAAAACCATAAAACTGTATTTCCAATGTATACACTGATCTAGCTGTCTTTGCAGTGCTGACAGCAATTTGCATTTCATCTTTATAAAACTGACAGCCTGTGAGAAGCAGAACATTTAAAGCAGCTGCTCAAGAAACACTATATTAGATACCGCAGATGAAAACCCAAGCATGGAAAAAATATCAAATAAAAGGAAGATATAACACATGGAAAAATAATAAAGAAAATACAGAAATAAAAAAAGGGAAAAAAACCACAAAGTGCATTCACTTTTATACTAGGAAAAGTAACATTCAAATGGAGCAATACAAACATTTCATCTGAATGAGCTATGTCCTTGGCACATGCCCAATCCCCAGAGAGTGGGAACAACGTATTTCTTCAGTGTATCGCTTTTAAAAAATTTTAGCCCTTTATAAAGCTAAAGGTGGACTGGTATTTTTTAATGTTAAATAATTTTCCGCATGCTGAATTATCAGCAAAAATGTTCAATTAATGAAGGCAGGAGTTATGGAAAGAGAAACTGTTAAACTTTAGATTCTAACCTTATCTAGTTCTCTCAAAGGCAAAATCCTTTCCTGTGGTCCTCCAATCAGATTTATCCTTACAAGAACATGGTTTCTCTCCACTGATAGACCATCAATTATAAAATCTCTGGGGGAAAAAAAACCATGCAAAACCGCAAAAACAAAAAATCAGAACCACTTTGATTTACCAACTGTTCAATTCAAAAAACATTAATGAGCAAGAAGATCTTGAGAGACATACTGGAGTTAAAACACGACCTGGAAAACACATAGGCATAAAGAAATAAACAGAAACATTCAGTATTTTGAGATGTTGGCAAGCATTAGCCTAGCTTTGTACCTCCCTACCTACTGCTGACTGGAAACATCTGAGCAATTATTGGTCACAAAAGAGTAGAAAACTGCACAAGCTTTTTTTATGCCCACATGCTTAGTAATTAGGGCAGAGACAGTTAATGGACCATCAAAATTTGTGCCTTATTTGGCCTACTAGCAAATTTTGGCTGTCAAAAACAGTTATTCTTAACACACAGCTAACCTGCTGTCTGAAGGCACTGTGTAGCCCAAGGTACAACATTTTTTAAAAGGACTAAAAATCAGGTTTTATACACCAAGTTTCTTCCAACCTTTTCCTTAGTAAGGGAATAGTAGGTCTCACCCTGAAATGGTAAATAACAATCACCTATATCTGCTGAGACTTCACCCATACTGGTTGATTTAAACTCAGTACTGGTCCCATACAGCAAACAGTAAAAGGAAAGTTCTTAAAACTCAGCATGCCAAGGGAAAGGACAAAATATCTGTGACTAAACGACTGTCCACTTCTGTCCCAAAAATACACTTTTCCTTTTGAAAAGATGCATTGTGCAATTTTATATAGAAGTTAGCAATGGAAAGTCACAGAAGCGGGAGTCTCAACTATGGTATAAATAAATATTTAAAAAAAAAAAACAACAAAGTACTGATGATGCCTTTAATTCATAAGCATTAAAACAATACCCTAATTTTATATTCTATACATAACATTAAAGAATAATGTAAAATTAAAAGCCACATTTACATCTACAAATTTTGCACTCTTTTTCTAAAAAAAAAAAAAAAAAAAAAAAAAAAAAACCAATTTTAATTCAAATAAAAATGAGGAAAATATTTGCTGCTTTATTTCTTACACTTTTGAGGTGGACGTGGGAGAATGAACAAAACTGTTGTATCTTTTCATAACTTAAGATTGATGACAAACCTGCACATAAACAAACTTAAGCACATTAGAAGCCAACTTCAGTGAGAGCAGATGTATTGTTTAAAGCCACTAAGGTATTCATGCATTTGTTGTCAGGAAAAAAGTCTGATAGTTAAAATAACATTTACATCAGTCACTTCTTACCCTGGTCCTTCTGAAGTTTCTGTGACATTTTCCTCCTGAGCAGTTAGTAAAACTTGTGACACTTTATACTGAGATTCCAAGAGTAATAGGGTATTGAGCTCACAGCACAGCACATTTAACAGCCTGCAGGATACATTGAAATGATAGCACATCACTCAGGAATCCAGTAATGCACAGTAAGGCAAAGGTGAACGTGTTTATGAGATGTCAAAAAAAAAAAAAAAAGAAAAAAAAAAAAAAGGCAACCCAAAAACCTTGAAGTATCTGGAAATACCCAGACGGAACTGGGTCAGGAACACTCTTTTATATCCCTTTTAGCCACTCAAGTGGCACAGCTTTGAGCAAACAGGGAATAGTTCCCAGCAGATTTTCATGTGCACTGAACAACCAGAGAAAATATTCACTGGTCAGCTCAGTCTGCTTTTGAGCTTATATCACACAATAACAAAAGTGACACAGACTTAATCAGACATTCCATGTGAAATGTGAAGAAATTACACAATAATAGGCTAGTAAGGCAACTCAGAATCAGGTTGGCTGAAGAATGAATGGAAAGGGAAGGAGATAAAAATACATCTTTCCTTTAGAAAACAGCCTTTTAAACACTTTTGTATAATCAAATTTAACACAGTTCAAAAGCAATAGATTTACCTTGTTAATAAAAACAACAAATCTTCCGTGTTTTCCCTTTATTTCAGAAAAACACAAAACAACGGTAAATTAAATTAATAATCACAAGAGAACATAGCAGCACATTAAATACAATTTTCTTTCATAACTTCAGGGCAAATTAACAGTGAAAGTACTCCAATATATTTCACGTAAATTTGATGTAGGGCAATCCGAATCATATTACTTCCTTTTTTCTTTCCTTTTTTTTTTTTTTTTTTAATCTATTCATTCTAACACAGCAACAGAGTAATTTCATTGAAGGCTTCCTGTTCATGGAAAATAATATGACTAAACATTCTTGTTGTTATTTTTATTTTCTGTCTTATCATAGTAATAAAACACAATATAAATAAACTCTGATCAGCATTATATTTTGCATTCACATAAGACTTGATATCAGCTAAAAAATACGTATTGTCTGAAATTTGTAGTCCGTTAGTCAATGCTTATTTTCTTCCATGGAATTCCCAATATGCTTCTACCGACAATAGCAAAAGTTCACAAGCTATTCTCTGCATAATTTAACAGCTGCAAATTCACATAATTGTGGCCAAGGATTAAATGGTCAAGATGATAATACATCTTATTTTTTTTTTCCTTGTTGCTTTTTTAGTATAACTTGTTCTGTTCGGTTTCAGTCCTCTTCAAGTTTTATTTAATTTTACATTAACTATATCCTGACAGTGGTTTGTTCTCAGTACTTTTCTAAATCACAGAAGAAATGCCAGTTCAACTACAATTTTTTTTCTTATTGTATAGAAGAAAAATCCACAAAAAGAGCACTGAAACCATTATGAAGATGGACCATTTCTTCTGTTAAGTATGATGACTTTAAATGGCACAGAACCAGTTTCCAGCAGTTAAAAACCACTTGGGGGAAGACTGATGGCTGAGAACACTTATAACATCTCCACTGGCAGAGCAAAAAAAAAAAAAAAAAAAAACCATAAGCAAATAAAATTAGGTAGAGGGATTCTGATAGGATAAATGACAAAATATATGAGATCTAAGAGGAGCAGCCTCTGCTGTGGCATTCAAATGAAATTTTCATCTACATGAAAAAATCCATGTAAAAATGCCATCACTGAAGTACAGATATTTGGTTAAAAGTAATATTCCATTGCTTTACCTTCCAAAGTCATAAATGTAGAGACTAAAGTTTGAAACTAAAATAAAAGTGTCACATCTTCTAGCATGTATATTTGCAAACATGCCTGAATATAGCAGTGAAGGTTTTCTTTTTTATTTGTTTTTAATTGCATCTGGAATATAAGAATTGGATTAGACCACCCAGTTCAATATCCTGTCTATAAGGAGTGTATACTTATGAAAAGGTATAAAACCTTGACAGATACAATAAAATCAAAGCATATCTTTCTGAGATACATTAAGTATGATTAAGGGCTTGGGCCATCTGACATGGGGAAAGAGGCTGAGAGAGCTGGAACTGCTCAGCCTGGGGAAGGCTCTGGGGAGACCTTGTCAATGTGTATAATTACCTGACAGGAGAGTTTGGAGACGGAGCCAGATTCCTCTCAGTGATACCCAGCGAAAGAACAAGAGGCAAAGGGCATGAATTGAAACACAGGAAATTCCATTTTAACATACTGTGACAGTGGTGAAACCGTGGAACAAGTTGCCCAGAGATATTGCAGGATCACCACCTTTGGAGATACCCTAAACCAGACTTGACACAGCCTTTAGTAATGCTCTCAAATTGAACCCACTTTGAGCAGAGCAGCTGGACTACACAAACTTCAATCTCCCTTTCAATCCTGATTCTATAATTCTGTGAAAACTACTAATACGATTTACCATATTCCGAGGAACAAACTGCAACACAGATAAAACAAAAGGTTATCTGAAGGCAGTCTTTTATAAAACAGTAGTTTTAAAGAAATTCAGAAAAATCAAAATACGTATCATATTTGTGAAAATATGGTAGCAGTAAGTAGCTTGGTTTCTGAATTCTGCACTCCCTGTCCTATGTCATTCCTGTCTTTCTTAGAGGGTGCTCTCTGGATTCTCCCCCTTCAATTACAATTACACAACTAGTACTTGATTGTAAAAATCTCTAGTCTGAAAGAAGGCATGGTAACTAGTACTTGTGTACCGATGTAAACCAACTATCTCCTTGGTTTTGGTAGGTGGAATCATAATGACTTCTTTAATTATGGCAGAATAGAAGGTCCTTCATGGAAATAAACCAGCTAGTAAAAAAATTCTAGCTGAAAAAAAACCAAACAAACTCAACACCTTGTTAATTTTTATGTTGCCTTTCTAATTTTTTTAATTGAAAATAATATAATTAAACCACCTATTAATTTCTCTGAGTTGCTACCCTTTATGACGATAGCTTAGTATCATATTTCTTAATATTTTTTATATTAGTGTCTTTTAAGACTACAAAATAAGACTACAAAATAATATGATGCTCCCCGTACTCCCATTTTCTAAGTTGCCTTTTTTGTTTTTTTTTTCTTTCCCAGCTTCAAATCACGGCTCTTTCAAACAACACTTTCCTGATGGTAAACCCAGGTCTAGCCTTCTGCAGTTCCCACTACACTCCCATAGACTATTCTTCCGTACTTTCATAACATGTTCTTTCCGAAGCCAATCTGACACTCTACCTCAGGGATGCCTGCAAATGCTCAGCTGGCAGTGAAAGCTGTAATAGTCTGTGATGGGCTGGCATCAGCCATCAACTGAGCACCCACCCAGTAGCTTGCTCACTCCCCACCTCCCACAAGCAGACCAACACCCAGCCAGCCTCTGAGCAACTGCCACCTGAAAGACCCCCCACCTCCACAGTTTTTATTGCCGAGTGCAATGTTAGATGTTACGTGGCATGGAAGATCACTCTGGTCAATTCAGGTCAGTTGTCCCAGCTGAGTTCATTCCCAAGCTCTTGCACACCCCGAGGCTACTTGCTGCAGAGTGAGGAAAAAACCAGAGCCCTGCTGCTGAGCAGTGCTCACGGTGTCAGACAAAGCACCGGTGTGTTATCAATACTGGTTTAGTCACAAATCCAAAACACAGCACTATGTGGGCTTGTATGAAGAAAATCAACACCATCCCAACCAGTACACATTCCCAGCAAAAAAAGATAAAATTTCATGCTAGAAGCAGAAGTCCATCCACCATAGGGAAAAAAGAAACTGCCACAACTAAAGTAAACTATACTGCAATCTCCGTAATATACGTGTGCAGGCAGTGTGCAATGGCTAACCAAACCTGAAATGCTTGTCTGTGCTGTCTATAAGGTGTTCCAGTGATGTGACCCCAAAATGGAGGGTTATACTAGTCTTTAGTAAAAGGCTTTCTTTTGGCTGACAGTTACTGCCTTCTATAGATACAGGCCAGTGCAATACAGTGTGGCATCTGTAAAGAGCTCAGCTATGGGACAATGTAAGGTCTTTGTTTTTCTCCCAGGAATCAATACTAAAAATGTAAGTGGAAAAAATCCAAGAAGTGGAACCACTTTGCAGTAGCAGGACATCCTTCTTGCTAAATGAATATGGATACCAAGAGAGAAACCCAGAGCAAAATTTTCATTAAATAATTCCAGTGTTATCATCATCATGGAGAACAGACTCAAAACATTTAATGTCAGAGCCTACACTACCAATTTGAATTATTCTTTATTATGCTTTGAGTATGACCTGAGTTCCAATGAGAGCACTGATCCAAACAGCAAGTGGCAATTACTATCAAGCATGCCTGACCAGTAGACAAATGCAAATGGCTAGCAAAAAAAACCACACCCAAAACAACCATGAAGCCAAAAGCTACCCAGTCAGTACTACAGAACAAAGGGCACTTGGAAGCTTCAGCCACCAAAAGCTTTGCAGGCTGCCTTTGCAGGCTGAACAAAGCGCATAAGTAATATGCAGAGAGAACATGCCTTTGCATGTGGTCTTCTAAAGCGTCAACGCTTTTAATTGTCCCACTGAAGGCAATGCTCATAGTGGTTCTGAAAAATATGAGATCTTGTGGATACAGAATATTTTTCAATACCCTGCGTTACAGCTCCAGTGCCTGAGACACTGGAAGCCACTGCCTCAGGGCAGTGGTGTTTCTCCCAGTAAGAAAACTCGGGGACTGATGTACTCTGTATAGTATTTTCCACATGAAAAGATTTTCAGAAGAGTACCTACAGTACTTTATCTACCCAATGTACTTACAAATCACATGTAATGTGATTGCTAATGGCAAGAGTTTCCCTAGCTAAACAAAAATGCTTTTCATAAGCATCACCTGCCAGCCTAGAAGACTCAAAAGTGAAACAGATTTTAAACTGCAGGAAGTGAAGCGTTTTAATTTCCCTTAGTGAAGTGAAGAAAAATAACCACCAACAAATAAGTGATATAATCCTACCACAAAATCTGCTATTCCTGTTTTATTAATTATAAATCGTCTTACATTAATAAACTTAGCAGAATTCTATTAACATATGAGTTAACAAAAAACTGAATTAACTCTGTAACTACACAATGCGGAAGCATGCCAGCATAATCCTGTTACAAATCCCCACCACTATTGATACAGACTCTGTCCTCTTTTACCTTTGGATTGATAAACAGGGGTCAAAGATTCATAGGACATGTGCCCTCTCCAGTGATCACTACTGCAGAAGTCTTTTCCCTCACACACATCCAGCATGCACACTTGGAAGGAAGAGATTAATTTCCAGAGAACTGTATATCACTTACTAAAAAGATAACACAATTAATAACCCAATTTCTATTATTAACTCAATCAATTCTCCTTATTTAATTGGAAAAAGTTTGGTAGAATATAATTGGAGGACTATATAGCCTTTCATGCCTCCAAAATAAGATAATTCAAATCTGGCAGAGTCAGAGGAAGAAGGAAATACTGTTAGGCTTAATTCCTCCCTCTCTCACCATACTCCTCCCTTCCTTTGAGAGGAGGAACTCTATCAACATGGCTTTCTTCCATTCACGAAGAGACAAAAGGATGCTGAACGCCACAGGATGTGGCATGAGAAAGGTTTCTTCAGTACATCGAGCCAACAGTACCATAAATGCTGTTGCAAGAGTGAATGTACCAGCCAGTCACTCAAATGTTAGCAATCAACAAGATTCATCAGTGACATTAGACAGTGTTCATGGGTTATGCCAGTATACTTAGAATAAAGATGTGTGAAAAGCAAGAGATACAGCCTTGTTTCTGGCTCTGCAAGTGAAGTAGAAAGAAAACATGAAACTAGCAAAAAAGTGCCACGTTTTCTAAAGGGGAAACTGGATTTGTTTAAAGTATTTTTTAAATAAAAGGTCTTGCTCCAATGTATAATGAATGAGACTTTAAAGAATTATATAAGAATATTTTCAAAAAGCTGCTATTCATAATGCTTTTTAATAAAGAAAAAGAGAGGATAAATCTAAACAGCATGTTGACCTGAGGAAAATGAATGCTCGGCATTTCTATCTTCTACCTTTAGAAAACAAGGCAATTAATGCTCCTCCCATTGTGTTGCAATTATTAGAAATCACACATTCTCTTAATTAACAATACATATAATGTAAGTACAATTAAGGGAACAAATTACTTCATGTGCTGAAGCTACCTCATTATTAAAATGCAATTATATATAAGAGGGTGTGTTTACAATGCAGATGAAAACATAACGGAAAAGAATGCAGGGTGTTTATTATCTGTATTTCCTCAACCCACAAAGCTACCTCTTGCCTATTACAAGCTTGTTCATCTCCCAGCTCCTGTAGCATTTAATTAATTCACTTGAATTTCAGTGGAGTGTACTAGATGAAATTTTGACAAATACATACTGCTTTCAGGCAAATTTCAAAACGCCAATTGCTTTTCATGTCAGTAAGCCAGTGAAATTCTCTTTCCTAAAACTTTCTCTTAATAGTTTTGTTGGCCAACAGAAATAGATACAATGCATTTTTTTATCATCTGCTGCACCATTCAGCAAGCTAGAAGACCAGTATTATAAGAAAAAATATATTCACCATGATATTTTATATGACCCAAAAAAAGTGACTTCACAATGTGTATTGGGTCTGGCTGAGCCCCACTGCAGCCCTCATAGTGCTGTACTTTTTATTGGCAGCTGGAAAGGTGGTGATAACACACCAGGGTCTTGGCTCCCGCTGAGCAGAGCTCACAGCATCACAGCTGTCTGTAAACCCTTCCCCATCCCAGGAGGCTGGGAGTGGGCAAGATCTTGGGAGGGGACACATCCGGGACAGCTGACTCGAAGTGACCAGTGGGATATTCTATACTATATGACGTCTGCTCTGATATGCAAGCTAAGAGAAAGGAGGAGGAAGGGGGGGACAGTCGATTTACGACATTTGTCTTTGGAAGCAACTGCTACGCGTACTGAAGCCCTGCCTCCCGGGAAGTAGATGAATATTGCCTGCTGATGGGAAGTAGAGAATAACATCTTTTCCTTCACTTCTGCACACAGTACTTCTGCTTTTGCCTCATTAAACTGCCTTTATCTTGACTCACAATTTTTTTTTCCATCTTATTTTCTCCCCACCTGTTCTGCTGAAGAGGCGAGTGACAGAGCATCTTGGTGGGCACAGGGCACCCAGTCCAGGTCAAGCCACCCAGCCCAGGTCAAGCCACCACACAATGTCAGAATTTTTATTATACAAATCTGAAAATAACTAGCCAATATTCTTCTTCTATCTGCAGAAAGCTCCACACAATCCTGGGGCTGATATTGATGAGCATGTAACTCATTAATATTTACTATCTTCTATAATTCCACAGAAACATAAATGCATTTAGATGATTCACACAAGCACTGTAACAAATACTTCTTTTCAGTCTTACCTTACAGAGGCCTAAAATAAATCTATTTTTCATTGCAGTTCAAAATATGATTCTACAGAATAGGTTGTCTTCAGATATCTCTAATGCTAAGCAAGCACATTGTGTCTTTAAAATTAAACAGTCCCAATTTGCATATCTGAAGGAAAAGGATTTACTCTCAGAGTTATCCAGGCATTTTCCTGCAGAAAGCCAAACTCTTGAACAGAGTACTGTCTTTGTTGCTTGATGACCACTAGCATGAGGCATTTAAGTGAACAAGTGCCATATTATCAGAGAGCGATTAAAAAAAAATAATAATTCCAGGACCAGTGTATGTTACAAAAGTACTCTGTTAAATGAGGGGAATTTTTGCAAAGATGCCTGTAGTACAACTCTGATCCCCTCCCACTGTCCACAGTCTACTCTTCCCAGTAATGCTGTTTCTCCTAATTGTTATGCGTGCCAACACTGACAAAGTCTCTTTAATTAATTTTGGAGTATTGATACTTTTTAGGGATGGGAGTTTGGTTATCAAAAGTACAAAACTGGTACTTTGCCACACTAATTGACCTAACAACACAGTGCCACTAATATTCACAGAAAACTCAGTTTCTGAACACAGGGAATGTAACATGTAAATGCCTGAATAATGTTTTAGGCAGAGGCTTTGAAAATATATATTGCTCATCTATTTTCTTGCAGGCTGTAAAAGCTCAACTCATAGATGTATTCACTGTACTGAAATACTAGACGAGCTGCCTTGATACCATATAATTCATCAATCTGCAAGAAAAAGTATGTTACTGCTGTTTACTTAATTTCTTTTGTAATGTAAGTTACAGAGACTCAAAGAGCTTATCTCCAACTTCTTGCCTAGAGTTTTCCTTTAATAATTAATAATATTTTTTAAAAAATAGTTTAAAAGGATCTTCAAGTGAATAAATCTTGTCCTAGAATTGTGCAATAGCTGCAATTAAAGAAATACCAGATCAGTGTTTGTGAAACTACTGAAGAATCCTAGGCCAAGATACCTCAAGGTTAAGAATGATAAAAATATATACTCACATTAGGCTATAGAGTGTGTGGAACTGAGTATTTTACCTTGATCACACAGGACCCAATCTATATGAATGCACTCTAGGGAGCATTCTTTATAGACAGATACTGGCTGTGCAAAACCCTATCTAGCTTCCCTACATTCTCCCTTCAATTTCTACTGCGAGCACATCACTTCTCAGAGCAGGCAAGCTTGGAAAGGAAAGCTCTTCAAAATAATAATCCAGAATTCATACTTATTCAAAATGAAAACAATCACCCACCAGAAAATTCAATATTTACATTATAAACATAAATAGATACACCTATGTGTTTTGGATTAAACAGACTGTGGAAATACCTATATATTTTAAGTTTTATATGTAGTTACACAGCTAGTAACCAAAATAATTTTAAGTCACTGAAGCACAGTATTCACATGAAGAAAACTGCAGCTCTAAATTGCAGAAGTTGTTTAAGGTTCAAGTATGTAAATTTGTAACTCATTTGAACAATAAAAGTGAGTTACAGGACCTCCAAGTATAACCTGCAAATTGAACAGAACTGAAGTTCAGCGCTCAGCTCTGGGTGGGCCACGTGTACAAGTAACGAAGTATATGGCTGTGTAGATCCGTGAACGATTACAAGAATGCAGGTACGGCTGTACTATTGGTACTAAGCCTAGAAGAAACAAACATTTCTAGACAAACGTTTCACCAAAAACATTCAGTTACAAAACCATTCAGTTTTTCAATGTCACCGTTATCACAAACATTTACATATTTTATTTCTACATAGCGGCAAAGAAAAATGTAGATCTTTTGCCCTTTCTAACTAACTTTCTAAAATTTCAGACCTGTTAAGCATCTGAGAGCATTTGATCTAACTGCTGCTAAATTTCATCAAGGAGCAAACCAACCACACAAGGCAAGAACACAGATATTTGCAGTCAGCAGCATTTACAGAAAAGCTCATGGAACTTGGTTTCAAAATGTATTTAAAATTAACTGTACACTGCATATTCAGGTAACATAGCCTATCTTACAATATTAAACAATACAATAAGCATGATAAATTCCACAGCCATCCAGAATTCTGGTATCATTTTAATAGGGAACTTTGAAAACTATGTAATAATAAAAATTCTCTTTGTTCAGGGAGTTGACTTAGTCATATTAAAAGGGTCATGTGTCAATTCTCTATTATTTACAAAAAACATTTGTACAGCAAGCCCAACATGCTTTTGAAAAGCCATTTAATCAGTAAGTCGAGTATTACATTATCTGTGGTATGCACAGGTCCATATTAAAATTCCTAACATTGTATCTTCCCTTATTTTACAGGAAAGGAAAAGAAAGGCAAGGAGGAAGGAAACAGGGCTTTTGAACAATCAAAAAAAAAAAAAAAAAAAAAAGGCTGAATCTGTTAAAAATGAAGGTACCTATGAGGTCCTAGATATCACTGAGATTCCAAAAGTCCATGCAGAACATGAAGCCTCTATTGGAAATCATATTTAAATGTTTTTAAAAAAAACTTTCCTTTACTTGATTGCTACTAAATTATGGCAATATCTACCACTTTTATGAGTAAGTTTGTACAATGAAAATACTACTTTCCTGAAATCTGGCAGTTTGACTGGATTTTTGCTTGTTTTTAGACTTTGTCAGTGTCCAGCAGAAAATGTCAGTACCACAGTGGACTCTAAAGCTCATCTTACCTGTGTAACAATATAGCTTCTTTTACATGATTACAGATGAGCTTGTTACATTGCTCATATGCAGGCTTATGTATAGTTCTGTTGCTCCACAGGTTATAGGCCTTGTTAAAAACGTAAGCATTCAACAGAACTTCAACATACGATCCATGAATTTGTGTACCAGTCTGTCTTAGAGCATGGACGTCAACCGCTTATGCAATCATATTGTGTAACTCAGTTTTGTCTGTACCTTACACAGATTCCTAATACCGTTGTAGGAGTAATCTGCTCTTTTACTTTATACACATAGAACACAATCTAAAAGCAAACTATTATTCTAAACTGTAAAACATCTCACTTTCCCTTATCCTGAATTAAGTCAATGGGAATTTTGTTAAGCTTTTTAAGGAAGTCAGTATAATCCTACATGAAGAGTAATATCTTTAAAATTTCATCTTAGGACTGCTAATTCCTAGCTAACCAGTGATTTCCTCCAAAGCAGCATTTATAACTTTTAATTTATACAACAAAATCATGTATCTCCCAACTCCGAAGTCTGCCATGTTTACCCTTATCAGGAGATTATACTGTATGCTATGGTTATTCATACATAGTATGAAATAATTTTACTGTGATATCAAAGTAAAATACAGCTGCAGGAAGCTAATGTTGCAATACTTAATCAACTGAGCTAGATCTTTCTCAAGCAAGGTTATCAAAGTTTTCCATATTATTGTAAAGTACAATCCAGTAGATCTTTTATTTCAATTGCACAAAATATGTTAGTAATAAAAATGTGAATTCAAGGATTTACATATCCAACTTTGGAAAACAGAAAAAAAATGCAGGAACTAATTACTATGTAAAAATATTATAAAGCACTTCATATTACATAACATGAGGTTGATAGTGTGAGCATATATGAAGTGTTCCTTCAGGTTCTAGAAATATTTGGGATCAAATGGTACTCTCATTCTCAAAATAAGTTTTGTTGAAATTGGTGATACTTAAAACAACACTTTAAAAAGTAATTTTAAGTACAGGGAGACTAAATGAACTCTGGTATAAACATGCTAAAAAAATACTTTGTTTATTTTAGTATTTTGATACGATTTTTGTTTTATGCACTACAATGGATATGTCACATGTTCCTTGCAATCAACTGAACAAAATAACAACATGCAATTTCTATTACTGCTTATTGTATTATCCATATATCCATTTACAGGTAATAACATTAGTTTCACTGCTATTCTCATTGTGTAGGTCATTTTTCATTTAATCATCTTATGTTAAAAAAAGGGGGGAATTACACCTTCATGCATAATAAAAACCAAACAATGTTATCTCATCAGAAGCAACACATCCAAGCATGTTATATCCTATTTAGTTAATGTGACCAGAGAATAAAAAACTGAGCATCTTACCTCAGACCAAAGATATGTGATTGTTCATAATTGAATAAGGAATGAATTTTAGCTTCTGAATTCAAAATTACAAGCCTGTCAAGGATATCCTGCCAAAGGAAGACAAATGTAAAAATCTCATGTATTATTTTATTTTTAATGCATATAATAGTTTCAAAGGGATGTTTACTACAAAATGAAACCTATTATTAAAAGACACATTGAAATTTTTTCTGTAAGGATAAGTGCTTTCCACCATAAAAGTTAATGGCAAAAAAAAAACATACAGAAGGTTAGGGGGGGGGAAAAATCCAGTTAAAAAAACCTAAACGTACAAAATGATCCTGGCATACCAAGTATCCTAGTTCTTTTTAGCAATAAACCACACAAAAATGTTACACTGTTTTGTGTGTTTGAAATAAGTAGACATCTATTTTAATGAAAAGAACAGCAAATCTTTTTGTATAATGCCCTTTCTAACAACAGTTAGTATACGTGCTTCAAAACATGGCCATTTATTCTCAGCATAGCAAGGCTTGGCTTGGATGTTGAGGCTTACATCTTTCATCCTACAGCAGCTCATGTAATAGACCTGCGGCTGCTTCAACTTATTCCAGAAATCCAGCCTAGTTATATTCCCCTCTGGTTCACTGTGTACCCAAACTGCTTCAGAAGAAAAAATTTCATTAGAAGACTAAGAGATGCATAAAAACATTCACTGATGTTATCATCTCAGAGACTGCTTGCTGTGCTATGGTCAGAAGAAACAAACTACAAAATCCTTATGGGCTTCATTTAGTCTGGATTAAATCCAAACTTTTATTTTCTCCAAATTTAAGAAGTATAATTTTAGAGACAGTAGGGGGAGTTATTATTCAACTGGTTAGATCAATAAGTCATTTCAATGTGATATGAGAGAAAAGTTAAGATCCATACTTTCACAAAATCAGCCAAAGCTATGATCTTCAACAGAGAAAAGTAAACACCACTTCCCAGTAGTAGAAAAAGTAGAATTTGTCAAAGTGTTTTCATAAAAGGTATTCTTATTTAAAATACAGTGAAAACATATTTTCCCTATTGGATTTTAGTGGGTGGTAGGGGAGACAGCTGTGAAGAATGCACTTTTTCCACATAGTATGTTCACAAAAAAATTCTCAAAAAAAACATTCAACTCAGACCTCAAGACTGTTCATAAAATAGGTAGTGCAAGCAATTAATTTGTTTGGGGTTGAAGCCATTTAGATATTTGCACATACAGAGTTAAATGCCAAAGGGTATTTCTCTGACAACAGCCTCTTTCTCTCACCTGTACATCAGAGCTTGGAGCCTGCAAAAGAGTAGAAAGAGCAAGCACAGAGACAGGACTATTGAGAAAGCAGACCAAGTCTGATTTGGGATATTAGGAAGGAAGATAATGAGCAAGGTCTGATCAGAAAAATGTGGAGATACATCTGCAATGCTCAGATGCATTGTGTGAGCAGAGTGAAATATTACAGGTAGGATGTCATCTACTTTGAATAGCTAAGAAACACTATCCAAATATAAGAGTCTCCATAATCACTGAAAAAAAACCCTCCCAAACATTTGCCTTAACATGTCATTCAAAGCTACAGTTCTGGAGGGTACTTTCCAAGCTAGAGTCCCTTGTATATGCGTATTGTAGAATCAAACGAAGAGTGGAGGCAGGTAGAAAGACCCTGATTTATCTGCTCCGTTTTCTAAAATATTTTTATAATCTAAACAGAATTTTAAAAAATCTTGCATGTATTAAGAAAAAAATTTCCTAAGGGCAAAAAATAAAAACCTGACTAGTCAACCATTAAAAGTAGTAAAAGTCTGACTGATAACCTGTTCAGTCAATGTTGCAACTAGTTAGCCAAAAATACTAAGGAGGAAAAAATGTTCAAATCCTGCATATTAAGAAATAAAGGGCATACAAACATGATTAAGTTTTGTGCACTATCAAATATAGTTCAGCATAAATATTACAAGTCCGATCCTGTGGCAACGTGACATGATTCAGAAATGTAGAAAAAACAAAGCATACAAAGCAATTAGGTCTTCTAGTTGCAGTGAAATTGCTTTTACTTTGCTTTCTAACCATACTTACATTTGGCCAAAACTTTTACCTTTAGCTTTCTGCAGTCACTGCCCAAAAACAAGGTTATAACCAATCCGTATGTCTGCTTAATCCCAGACGTTTTCTGGCTACTCAAACTTAGTCATCATATGTCAAACTGACATTAAACGAACTGACCAATTCCCTTCTTCTAACTACATAATCTTGGATGTCTCGCTTAGGCTTACAACCCCCCACTGTTGCACAGTAGTTAAGAGAGAGACAAATCCCATCCAAAACATCTGTAACTGCTCAGGGAACTTTGAACAACTGTATCAGTATTGCTATTTCTGGAAACCTAGAGAAATCCATCAAAACACTGAAGTGCCTCAAAAGCCAAACAACATAGGCTTTCAAAAGTCACAAAAATCATTACTTAATATCTACCCTAATCTGAAAGCTCTCAAATATGTATCACCTTCAATATACATTTATCTCCCCTGCTCCCAGTGCCTCAGAAAACTTGACTGAACAGAACTATCCATCAGTGGACATACCAACTTTGAGTGAATTGGAAAAAATGGAATTTATCACCCCACTTCCTCCTGAAATCATCAAGACAGTATTACAAAAAAGAACTACAAAATATCCCTTCCAAACATAACATACTTTGTTATGATATACTCTGTCTAAACAACTGAACTATCACCAATACAGAGTTTGCGCTAAATAAAAACTTTAATACAACAGGAATTCAATAGATAACTCAATAGATTAAAAAATCTCATTTTAACTGCCACCTAAGGTCACAGATGAAATTTGCCTGTGCTTTGTAGATGAGAAAAAAACCTTATGGATTGCAGTTGGATGAACTAGCACAAACCAATACTAAATACAGAAATAGAGATACTGATTTTCTTAGAATTGAAATATGTCTAAATGAGTAACTTCACAAATAGTGATTTTTTGTGTGTGAATCATGTATGCTATTAAGAAAGCTTGACTGTTTTTTCTGGTTTTGTTTTTTTTTTAAATTTTTGCTTAAATCCACAGATAGTGGGATAAAGCAGTATTATATGAAATTAAAGTATAGATATTCCAGCATTTTCCTGTATGTAACTGCATGCACATACAGAGGTGTTTATGTATACCACTTTTTTTTCTATGGAAAAACACAGTTCTAACACAAGCCAGGAAAGATGATCTTTAAATTAGGCATCAAATTTTATATTATCTTTAGGATTTCAAAATTAAAATTTAGGTTAACATGAAGTGATATGTGCATATACTGCCCTCATGCTGTATGTAATACAAAATGCAGAAAAATTCAAAATCCTTCAGGAAAAAGAAAAAGCTTACTCTGTTATTGCAGTAAAATTTTCTCAGAAAAAGTTTTTCACAGATGTATTTATTTTTCCTTCAGAATGAATGTGTACTTACAACAATATCTGC
Organism: Falco naumanni; assembly: GCF_017639655.2. Taxonomy (NCBI): domain Eukaryota; kingdom Metazoa; phylum Chordata; class Aves; order Falconiformes; family Falconidae; genus Falco; species Falco naumanni. The sequence continues at coordinate 60,061,657 of NC_054059.1, read as the reverse complement.
AGGTACTTCGCGGAGTGAATACTTTGGTTTATTTGGTATATCTCGTTCACTCAGGAGCTCAAAAACTGCAGGGTAAGTGAGCATGTTTATCAGAGACAGAAAAGACTGGAGAAAAAAAAAGTGGGGGAAGGCGGGGGGCAAAAGGGAACGAGGGAACGTTGATCAGTTAAGTATAACCAAGTAAACATAAACAATTATATGCCATTTACTTTAAGTTTGTTCTTATCCTTCTTTGTAGGCTGAACTTGACATATGTATATCTGCCCAGGATAAGACTGCAAACCCTGACAGGTGTCTGTATAATCTAAAAGGGTAGTAATGTCTACAAAATATATATTATCTATAAAATTGTATAAAAATTTTTGAAAATTACAATATTTTCTTTAGCACATAATTCTAAAATACAAAGACACTGCATACTCTACAACATGTCAATCTCCATGATCTTACTACAGTAATCAGACATATGAACTGATGGCCAGTATTTTAAGATTTTCCATTGTGACCACGATTGTTATTTATTATTTTGTATTGATTTTAATGGATCCTTGGCACTGCAACCTGCCATGCAGCACCAGAATCCTTTCAATCGGTCATCGTTTGACTAGTGTACTATATTAATTTTGCCCTACATGGCAAAAAAACAGGCATAGTTGCAATAAAAGCTTACAGAAAGGTAGGTAACATCCTACCTGAAATACAGCACTGTTTTTGCTATGCCAGTACAGAAGATTAAGTAATTTCTCACCTTCTGACAGCTTTGGTCAATAGGGTCAACTGGAGTACATTTGGGTTGAGTTATCCTCAAATCATCTTTTCCACACTCCAAAAGAGCCCATAATTCAGTTACAAGTGCCTTTATAAAGCCTAAAACAAATTTTTCTTCTAATCATGAGAATGGCAAGAATATCAGAAAAATATTTTCATATTTAAAACATTTTACATCACAATTCTAACTCATATTTTCAAAATTCTCTAAATTGTCAACTATAATTTCACAAGACACACTGCCTGAGGGTTACTCTGCTATTCTCAGTCCTTTATAGTCAAATTGCCTTTCTCCAGTGGTCTGCTTATATCTAATCTAAAATATACAGCAAGAGTTTGCAAAGACTGCTATACTAGAGTGGGATGATATTTATATATCGTCCATGTAAATGAGCTGCTGACCTCCTCGAACAAGTTAACTGCTACAGGTCAAGGCTTAGCTAGTATTGGCTCTGTGGTTCTAAAAATACACATTTATTATAACTCATTAATAAATGAAAACATACCACAGTGAAAAGTTAAGGACTGCAAAAATCTTTTTAGGAGAAGCAATATTAGCTGAATTTAACATGTTAAATTAAAGTAGAGGAGGAAGGACAGCCATCTAACTCGGAAACCTCCAAATGTATGTTACAAACCTGCTACAAACTTCCATCTACATTAAACAACCTCTACGCAGGTTTGAAAATCAATGCTGACTATTTTTGGCCTATCATTTGTTTTTAACACCAAGGGACATAAGAAACAACTTGGCTGAGAACCTTAACCAAGAGATGGGTTACTCCTCAAGTAGATCTGCTCCCTGCTTTCTGAAAGATCCCAGAGGCCTAAATAATGAGCAACTAACAATCAGTTTCCTTGACCAGCAGAATTTGCCTGCCTTTCTGACAGTTTTTCATTCAAGTCATTTTAATTTCACAGCAGCCACTTCTAGATACTCGGAGAGAGTATCTGCAACTTTTGTACCTCATTGATTTCCTTAGCAACTTAAGAAGTAGCTTTACTTTATTGCTAAGATTCTAGTTTTAACATAACGACTACCTAGACCACTGCATGGTATGACAACAGTTGAGTTATTTGAGAGTGAATCTGAAGGACCTTTGTCATATGGGTTGACATACAAGAATTGCCCATTCAGACAATGTCAGTTCCATTTCACTGTTGTATAGGAGCACCAACGACATTCAGGCCTTTGCAGTTTCTCACTCTCTGAGCAGTCAGTAACCATGGAAAAGTACATACAACTTACAGCAATCAACAGTTATTAGTTCTGATCTGTAGGTCAATAAAAATCACTTGCAAATTTTTAGCAACTTCTTTTTTAACAGATATAAATGTCTTCATGCACATACAGGAAAATTCTGGAAATATAAATCAATGAAGTAAAAAATTTGCATAATTCAATTTAAAAAAAACCCAACAACACCTAAACTCTGCATCAAGTGAATGACTTAAAAGTTGGGGGGAAAAAAATTCTACCAAGAAAAAAATCAACAGACATTTAAGCAGTCTTTGCTAATTCTGTGTGATTATTCCACTCCACTGATCCTTTCCAGAATATAAATGTAACTATTCATAATAGCATCATTCTTCAATTTACCTGAATTCTGTAGAGCTACTGCACCTGTTGGTGTTGTTGCCATTTGTGTAACAATCACTCTATTATCAAACTCTTCATATTCATTAGTCTGTTAGTAACAAATATAAAAGCACAGTGTTAAATATTCAGAGGGCATAAAACCCTCAAATGATCTCTTAAATATTGATCTTTCCTACACTTATTTACAGAATTTAATCCAATGTATGGTTAAGATTTGAACAGTTCATCCTCTACAGACTTAGCAGGGTCAGATTCCAAACCAAACATCTTTATTGAGTATCTTATCAAAATTTAAATGCAAAATACTATGGTTGAGACATGATACATCAGGAAAGAATAAAAATGTATTATGTTTTTTGCACACATTCAGTAGGATGACTACAACATCATGTTTTTTCTCCCAAAATGCATATTATCCAATTTTTTATTACATTTTGAGTGTCTAGCATATCTAGATTTCAACACTACCTACCAACATAGTATAGAAAAATTTGCACTTAGGTGAAAACAAGAAAAAATATTTTTCCTAGCATTTCAAACTTTACAGTAAAAAGTCAGAAAAACTAAATATATGCTTGACATTCTGAAGATAAGCAACATCCAACAAACTTAAATCAGTGTAGCACCAATCTCAAAGATAAGATATATTTTAAATTAATTTTTGCAAAAATTAAGTCACAAAACTGTTTCTGGACTTATTTTCTTTCTTCTTTATTTTCTTATAATCATTAAAAGAAAGAAAAACTGTACAGACTCTGTAATGCTCACCTGAAGTTTTTTTGATAAACTGCTGAATATAAAGTTCACACAGTCATTTATGGCACCTGTACTATGAAGCAGAAACAGTCCTTTGGGTGTGGCAGAAAAATTCAGCAAGGCATCTAACAAAGTCTCTTCCCATAGCAAACTGCAAGAGTAGCAATAAAATAATTTAAAAAGTTATGTAAAAAAGCATGTGAAAAAAGAAAAACTAAACTTTCTAACTTTGAAAACCAACACCACTTCATTCACTAGACTCTGTGCTTATTCTAAATGTTTACACTATGATAGTTTAAAAAAAGTGTTTGGGAAAGTTGTAATATGTATTAGACTCTATTTTGTACAAATATTCACACTCATCCTGGCAAAACTAAGGTTAGGTAGGAACACAGAACAGAAAGACAATGTAACAGGGAACCCAAAAGACTATGCCAACCTCAAACGTACTTATGACTTACTAACACCAGCCAATTCTTAAGGTATTAACAGGGCAACTGCAAAGTGGCAAAGCAGACACAGACTTTCCCACCAATGTAAAAACACTATAAGGAACTAATAAAAACTCATGTTTAAGGAGATAAAGGCTCCTGCCAGAAATTAGTACAGAGATAAGAAAATAAGGTGCAATATATACACAATAGCTTCACATACTAACTACAGTAAATGGAAAATATTTTCTACAGACATGGCAAGAACAGCAATTGCAAGTATGAAGTATGATGATACCCTCCAGCCCTGCAAAATATTCTATGCCCAAAAAAGAAAAAGGAAGCAATTACACTACCTTTGAATGGGTACCATCCCTGCAGGTATCACGAGACTCGTGGTTCTGCTTCTCCAAAAGCATTTGCTTACTGGATTCTCATCTCTAGCTCTCATTTCCCATTTTTTACTCGTATCACCAGCAAGCAGCATACAGCTTTTCTCATAGCAGTCAACCACTACCCAAAATTTTAATCACTTCTGCAGAATCCCTGCCAAGTCATGTTCAGAAGCAAAAAAATTCACCCAGAAATATATCAGCATGTCTTGTTCCAGAGTTAGCGAACAATCTAGATGCCAGGAGGAAACTGCAGTTTATGTGAACCTCAACAGGTTCAACAAGGCCAAGTGCAAGGAACTTGTGCAATCCCAAGCACAAGCACAGGCTGGGCATAAAATGGGTTGAGAGCAGCCCTGAGAAGAAAGACTTGGGGGTGTTGGTAGGTGAGAAGCTCATCATGGCCCAGCAATGTGCGCCTACAGCCCAGAAAGCCAACTGTATCCTGGGCTGCATCAAAAGAATGATGACCAGCAGGTTGAGGGAGGTGATTCTCCCCTTCTACTCTGCTCTCATGAGACACCACCTGGAGCGCTGCATTCAGCTCTGGCACCCCTAATATAAAAGAGGACATGGACCTGTTGAAGTGAGTCCAGAGGAGGACCATAGAGATGATCAGAGGGCTGCAGCACCTCTCCTGTGAAGACAGGCTGACAGAGTTGGGGTTGTTCATCCTGGAGAAGAGAAAGCTCTGGGGAGACCTTATAGCAGCCTTCCAGTACTTAAAATATCCTACAAGAAAGCTGGAGGGGGAGTTTTTAAAAGGGACAAGGGGGAATGGCTTTAAACTGAAAGAGGGAAGATTTAGATTAGGTATTAGGATTAAATTCTTTACTGTGAGGGCGGCGAGATACTAGAACTGGTTGCCCAGAGAACTTTTGGGTGCCCCATCCCTGGAGTGTTCCAGGTCAGGCTGGATGGGGCTTCGAGCAACCTGGTCTGGTGGAAAGTGTCCCTGCCCATGGAAGGGGGGTTGGAACTAGATGATCTTTAAGCCCTTCCAGCCCAAACCATTCTATGAACCCACAAATCTATGTCAATGGTAGTTATTAGTAGCAGCCACCTCAGTCAGAGCTCGGCATCCCTAGATTTCTTTTTGCCACTAGACTGGAATTCATATAACCAGTTCACATGCCACCACCACCACAGACTGGAGTAATAACTGTTGAGTTATCTCCGCAAATTTTACATGAAATCTACTTAATTAACTAGGTTCTGCACTAACACATACATCACCCCGAATTTTCAGGCTCACAAGTATCTGTATATTCCCCATCTTAATGCATACAAACTTCTATAAAGGGACATTAAGTTTTAGTATAAAAGGAAGGATGCCTTTCATTTAATATGTATCAGACTTTCAGCCAGAATGCTGCCAATCTTCCTGCATATTTTGAAGGTTTAGATACCATCCAGCTGAACATCTTAAATTAGCACTATGTCAAAGCCATAAGATAAACTCTAACAGCTATTTTGTTTTATGCTTTCTAATTCACATCTTTCTCAAACTAATTTCTGTAGACAGAGTCAACTATAGATCAAGTTTCACATAATTAGACACAAGTCTGTAAGCCACAGAAGTTCTAAGAGTTCAAGAACAATTTTGTAACTCTACAAACACCTACACTGGGACAATATCATTCCCTCTACCTACCACTATGCTTTTGGAAAAAAGACACAGGGTTATAAGATGCCTCAGTTGTCAATAAACTAGCAGTATGTCTTCATACTTATGCATGTGCATAAATTAAGCATCAACTTACACGTTTTTTGACTCTAGACTTATCGATGAAGTCAAGTCTGCACCAGTTACAGGAGTAGGTACTCTTTCTGAAAGTAAACTCATCTGAAATAAAAAATAAATAAATACCTCCTTACTGTTTATTTACACCGTTTTTAAACTCCAGATCTTGCTTGTTCTCTTGTTATATATCAAAAAAACCATGATGATCAGGCTGTAGTCTAGACTTTGGTACAGAATAAATTATTCCACTACATCTTTTATTCCAGAAAAGCTTATTTTTTATTTCTTCCTTGGGTATAAACCATTTTAAAGTTAGTACATTTTTAAAAAAATGATTAGAATTCTTAAAACAAAAAATTCTTTTCTTTATACTTTTTAACTGGAGACTGTCAAAGCAAAAATCATCATTAAAATAAATAAATGTTAAAAAATAAGAAGGCAACTCTTTACTCCACTTCTGTCACAGGTAACGGAAATAACAGCCTCTGGAGTCAACAACTCAATACAAAATGTATTATGTAATATTGCAAATTTTATTGTATTTATTTACAAATTATATAAATTTATCTAAATTGGTATGCATACAATTGGAGCTACAGGCATAGATAAATATATATACATACTTACATATATTTGATGAGTTTCTAATTTAAATTTTAAATCAGACATTTTAAAATAATTGGTATGAAAAGCACTGTATATTGCAGATGAATGATTTAAGCTGTTTTATGTTTCTAGGGATAAAAAGCAAATTGCATCATTCAAGTGAAAGTGAGCAGTCATTAATTTATGCTCTTAGAAACACAACCTAATAAATCCATAAAAGATTCCTCTATCAAACTAGTCAGTTGCCATGGATCTGTTAAGTTCCCCTTTTATTATCATTTGTGTAAATTTTGTCCCAGAATTCCAGCAGAATCTGTCAAGAAAAAAATTTGTTTCTTCATCAGCCTTAAAACTCCAGGAGACATGCAAAAAAGGAGTAAACAAATTACCAGTCTATCCATTAAAAAATTGTCACTACTGCTTGGAGAGTCTGAATTCCACCATTTTTTGCTACACTATAAATGGCAGAATATTTTATAAACTGTCGATGTCTTAAAATTGAACAGTGACAGGAAATAATTTAAAAACTAATCAAGACAGTAGAGTTGAAAATGTGTTTTTCCTGTACTAACTCATTGATTCCTGAAGTCCTGAATAGATAGATTCCACTTCAGTCTCAATTTGACCTCCAAAGCAATGTGAAGAAATGGCATTTTGTCAGTTAAATGTTTCATTATTTTTTTTAAATTCAACACATTCATCCTACTTATCCTGTATGCATGAAAACAATTTGTCTAAATGATGTACCATACCATAGTAAAGGATTTTAATGTGCAAAGAATTCTCTTGCGCATGTGTAAATGCTGTGGTGCTTTAGAGCAAATAACTGGATATGTCCCTTCAAAGCACACAACAGTCTGCTTGTGATAAATATTAGAATAACAGGTTAGCTCAAGACTGCCCAGTTACGCAACAAAAATGCACAGAAATACAGACACTTATGTAAATCACAGCATGATTCAAGTGAACTAAACTCCTTAATTCAATAAAATCCTAAAATTCTCAATGCAAAGAAAAATGTAAGTTTCAAAAGCAACATTCTTTGATGAGATTTTAGTGTGACATCATTAGGATAAGTAATAATATATTTTATTTTCAGTCAAAATGTATTATTTCATGACCATATTCATATATGAAAGCAGAGAGAAATATCCACTAGCTGCTGATTTAAGTCTCTCATGTTCTATCCTTCTGATATTTTCTGCCTCAGTTTACATTGTGACTGTTTTTGAAATTTCTAATCATAATAAAAGCATACACCATTTGACAGGAAGAATAGCTGTTCCATTCTCTTTCCCTTGCATGCAATCTCTTTCCCACTTCCTTGACTCAAAAAAAAGAAAAAAAAAATCTTTTAGCCACTTTTTTCTTCCATCTTGGTCTGCTCCTTTTCTAAGAAAATATTTTACAATCACTGGAGAAGGAAAAAAAATGAGAACGTTCCATTTTTCAGTATAAAGTGAAACAACACAGGTAAATTTTGGTTTTCCATTAGGAGTTCCAATAACTATAGTTCAAATACGCATTCAGTTTAGCTGGAAGCCAAAGCTGAAGCTTTGCATGCTACCCTGACCTAAATGCTGCCAATGTTATTTTAATGGTTCAAATGTTTGACTTTTACTCCAGTGTAAACTTTTTGAAAAATGGTCTTGCAGCATCTATTGTCATTTTTCCATCTTAACTAATTTTTTATAATAGATAAGAATTTTCACACTGCATATGATTAGGGGAAAAATGAAAATAGAAAAGTTTAATGAATAAAGCAGTGATCCATATACTTTGTTCAGTAAATTTATAACAGAAAATAGAATAGACAGAACTATTGGACCCAAGCTCTTTCAAGCAGAGCTGAAGTACACATCCTACATTTCATACAATATCCAAGTACATAGGTAAGACAACCACCCCTGCCTGGCACTTCTCATTATGGTCTCTTGAGAATATTTCAGTGGCATCTAACTATTTAAGTCAAGTATTTGGAATCTCCTTTTTTCCTCCCTATCTCCCATCAAAATAAATTAGTTTAACCTAAAAATTACTGAGACCATAGCTTAGGAGTTTATCCTTTCAAAATATCCCAAACCAAGAGTGAAGAGAAGATCTGTGGTGGACACTGGCTATCATGACATCAAGTGACACCTAGCATCAAGGGCAATGAATGATAAATCTCATTGATGCATCTTGAGAACTCCTGGTTTAATCTTAAGGCACAGAAGTCTCAAACTAAGCTTCTGCTGGGTTGACATAGAGAAGGAAAACTTGAAAAGTAGAGCTTCATTCTAACAATTCCAAGCATTATCTCACTACTTATATATAACATAAGCAACTTGAAGCAAAGACCAACTATTACATAAGCTGAATCTCTTACAGTTAGATTTTTTTCTCAGTCTCCCTAATCCAAAACACGATTTACCTTTTTCCAGGCCTCTGCTATAGACTCATGCAAGCCATAAGGAAGTAATATCTGCAGACCTTCACAAGTTCTATACATCTGACGACACACGAAAATGAAAGCTCCTTTAACAGCTGGCAAAAGCTCGGCTCCAGATAAAAGAGAAATATCATCATGGAGAAGCTTCTTTGTAAATGGAACAATTACATGAACAGCTGTAGGACTAGAAATAAAAGAACACTTTTAAAATGTTGGGGTTTTGTCATAAATAAGCCTCAAAACAAATCCTATGACTAAACTTATTTACATTTTTCTAGAGGAAAAGAAATTATGGAAAGAAACAATGACCCACTATGGCAGGGGCCAATTATGTAACAATTTGTTAACATCTGTCAGAAGAAAAGAAATACACAGCAAGTGATTTTATTTTGCCTACAGGTCTACATAAAGCAAAAATGCATCTATTGTCTTCCATCCAGCCCACATAGCCATGAACTACACAGACTGTTTTCTAGGAGTCCAGCTGGGAAGTATAACAAGAAAATCATTTTGGTTTCTGCTTGACCAGTGTTAAGGATATGTTAAGGCAAAATTTGTCCTTGTTCTTCCTTTTTCCTACCTGAGATCTCCTTCTAAAGTCTTCTAGGTTTGCAATGCACAGCACAACTCCCTCCAAAATACTATCTTTTACTTCCAACCCCCCTTAAAAACATACGCAGCTTCTGAGAATCCTCCACTTAGAAGACACATATTCCAAACATTTTCACGACCTGCAGCTTAGATATTTTTAAAGGCTAGCTTCAATTTTACTGCCCTGTTTCAAGTTTTAGCATCACCTAACAATATACTACCCACAGGATCACAGAGATCCTAAGTTAGGTACAGTGTTACAAATGCCAGCTACTGATACAAGATCTGTCTCTACTAGATGTATTGAAAAGTGAATGGTACATTAAATCTATTATTTCAATAAATTAAGTTGATTTGTAATATTTAGTCTAAAAAAAACCCAAAAAAACCCACTAATAAACCAAACAAAAAACAGAGAAGAGAGGCCTTTGGCCTGAACAGTAGCACGATAAATACAATGGAACCACATTCAGAGAAAGGAAAGCTCTCGCATGAATAAGTAAAAGAACAGAAATCTTCCTTAATAAAATTATTTCTTTGAAATGTCATTTCACCTGGTATACACCTCTCTAATACATTCTCTGAAACACTTACTAGTTTGCTTGATAATCAGATGTTGTACTCCAAACATAAACAAAACATATGACATTATAGATAAATGAAAAACAAGAAAATTAGTCTCATAAGACTAATGTAACTCATTAAAGTACTCACTAATGCCATTTGTTAATGCACTCTTACCTATCTTCTTTGGCAGTTTTTTCATTTTCTCCATAAAGAAGAAGAGAAAGACCATCTTCTACAGCAGCAATCCTTGCCAAAATATCAGCTACATCAATTAAAGTGGTTTCAAGACAATTTATATACATCTATTTGGAAGAGAAAAATAAAAAGGTTTAAATTCAAGGATTTCGTGAAAGCTGTTTATTGATGTCTGGCTTATGTATGCAGAACCTGAAGGTCTCCTTTCCAATGATTGCTTAATGGCTTAAACAAAGTAAGTAAACAGCCTACGTTCAAACACCATCACACAGACATCTTCATCACAAACGACAATAACTGTCATTTTTAATGATATGGTAGAATCCAATTACTGCACAGAAGTAGAGAACAGACTTTTCTAAACTCCTTTTTCTCTTTTTCCACCATGAATGCCAGCTAGAGGTATAAGAACAATGCCCAAATCAAGGTGCAAAATTTGCTAAGTCCCTCGTTGCTGCATGTGCATTGGCAACTTTGCCTAGAAATGCAATTCCAGTTCCCAAGATTTTCTGTATCCACCTCACTTCTAGGTTGCAGTAGACCCAAACAGCCATTTGCTTTGGAATCATGAGGAAAGTCTTCCCCACTGGAGCAAAGCAAAAGTCCTCTACCAATTTCTTATTTACATCAGAGCACTGTATAGCCACAACTAGGCTGTAATCAAGCAGAGTTGAACATCTAATTCAGCGATTCAGACTGTTCAGTATGGTATCATGACTAATGAATGCCAAATTACTGTTAAATTGGCCATTTCTTATTAATAAGTGAAGTCAATATTCCAATGGTAGACAAGCAGAACATGGGTGCTTCATAAAGAACCTGTGAGGAAGCAGCAAGGGCAGGATGGACTGCAAGGGATGAGAAGCCAGGAGCTGAGCATGATAACAAGGTGGGCAGAGGCAATGGCTTGCCATCGGATGGGCAGGCAGTCCCACCATACCCAACCAAGGTGAGCAGACAAGGTCCAGTGATAGTAACCAGTTTACCCAACAGTCTACATCCCCTCCATTTTGTGCAATACAAAAAGTTTGCACCTTTGTTAGAACAAATACAACAAATTCCAGATTCACAAAACATAAGGAACCCACTACAGCTACCATGCATTATATATTTCTGAACATGGTATTTTTTTAAATAGACAGTTACTAAGTCACAGGAGGGCTAACAATTTGGTAAGAGTTCAGCCACATACAAGAGACAGCTGAGCACAGCAGAAACAAAAAGAAGAAAGGGAAAAACTGTTAAAAGTTGAGGTGATTTCTTTTTAACTACTAATTTATAATAAAGAGAGACAGCTGTATATGCTTTAGAATACCACATGACCACAGAGACTGCCTGGGGGATTACACAGAAAATCAATGAAGTATTGCCTTAGTACTGCTTTTAAATTTGACTATCAGTGTTCAAAGCATATGCAGGTTCGGTCATTTTTTGTACTTGAAAAACTTGGCACTGAATTTTTGCAACGTATAGTAAAAACAAGACAATTTAAAGTGTTAATCTTGCAAAAGCATCCATAGATAGCCTTGTAATAAAATGTCTAAGTAATGCTACTGTATTCAGTACAGACACCCACAGAAGAGCTAAATTATTGATATGATCAAGTTTATGCAGACTATTGTTTTAAGCTTTACAGAAATAAATACTTTAAAATATTTACTTTGAAACTGATTTTTTATATCTTTGAATACCATTTTTGTATAGGTAAACATATTTTCAGGAATGAATAGAGTCTTTTCTGAAGAATAAACAAATTGCACTGAAAAAATAATCAGAAGGATATTGACTAAATTCAGTTTTAAGAACCTAGATGAGGTATTTAAGTTAGGGACCCAGACATCTTTGCAAGCATGAGTCTCGGGAATTAAATTTGGAATTTCTCAGCCATTAAATACTCTCAAAATCTCTTTATGTAAGACAGCTCAGGCTCCTCCATGGGCATTTCAGACTCACAGCCTCTCTGTCTTGAGACTTACAGTCACCTAGATCAATTAAATCATCTCGGTCAAAACAAAATAACACAGGCTGAAATTATAACTAGACTTTTAACAACCTCATTAACGTTTCCCAAGATTTTTACCATTTTGATAGAAATGTTTAAAAAAAAAAAAGAAAACCAAAAGAAAACTCACACTCTTCCTTTTACCAATTGAGAAAATAATAATTTTTCACAAAGAATTACCTATTTTACCTATACTAACTATTGAGAACACTTAACTTCACATTGCCAGTTGAATTTAAAAATTTAAAAATTTAAAAAGGAATAAAAGTAGGTTGCCTTTTAAATAGCAGGTAGAGCAAATAAACGTCCAAGAAATATCCAAAAGACATCAGAAAGAAAAAAAAAAAAAGCTATGTGCTTCTCTCAAGTGATTTTTGCTACCATTCACAAGATTTCAAGAAAACCAAGTCTGTCAATCAATCATAACCTACAGTACTTAAGGCATACTATGACAGCTAATGTAGAACATACTACAGAAGTTGCTATTTGTCTAAATAAATCTACATAGAAAACACAGAAAAATGATAACATTCTATAGATTTCAGAATTATTTGGAAGATTACTACAAACCTGTGTGCCACTCAGTAAACTTTGAACAGGACGAAGTAGGGCATCTATCACTGCATTGGTATATAAACATTCAGCAGCACATCCTGTTTGATCACAAAAAGCTTGCAGAATCTCCATAACAAGACTTGCTGGAGAATAATTATCTGGTGAACACAAGAAGTATTTATTAGCATTTTAACTTAAACAAACATATCTTTATGTTTTATTAGATGTTTCTGAATTATAATTTTGCTAAGCATTGATTTAACACAATTACAGGGAAGAAGGAAAGGTAAGGAAGGGAGGAAAAAAAGCTGCACAAATAACAGACCCAAATCAAAAACTGCAAAAGAAGTTACCACATGCCTCATAACAATGATATGTATTAGCATCTATTAAACACAAACATTTACCTGTATGTGCTGCCAAAGCTGTCTTTGGGTAACTTGGGGAGTAATAAATAAGCTGAGTAAACAATACCAACAGATCGGTTATGGATACACGATCTATTAAAAAAAAAATAAAAAGAGGAAAGTACTCTGCAAATTAATGTGCAACTTTCATTTTACAAATGAAATGGATCTTGCAAACATATCTAAACAGTACTTTGCTTTACTGAGAAAAACAACATGTGTGCACCCGATAAAATAAAGGACATGTGCATCCATGGGACTCTACCGAGGTATTTCATGATCAACTAGTAAGCCTTGACCTTGCTCCCAACAACAAACTTATAGCTAAATGCAGATTGGAAGCTATTGCTCCAAGTTGAATGTAATTATGTTAATAAATCAGACAATTTGTAAGGGAAAAGTTGCTATCTGTGAAGCCAAGGACACTATTACGAAGACAGATGGTGAGACTGTTACTTTTCTAAGGGAGAGAAAAAAACAACCATCACCAACGGACCACTGCTTGAATGGTGTTACACAGATAATCCATAATTGAGAAAAGCACTCCATTAGTAGATGTTTCTTCCTCAAAACTGCTCTACAGTGGATCTATTAAGTCTTGATTCTGAAACTAGAGGGACAAAATACCTTCAAAAGACAAGTCTCAGAATTAGTGGCCAGTAATGTTTTCAATTCTACACTGAATTCATAGAGATATTAATGTAACAGAACACTAAAATTTCTCTCACATACTTGCATTTGCCAACTCTGCACAGTGTATCACCATATGCACATCTCCCTGGATATCAAAGGGCTTTTCCATTCCACATCTTTTGTCCTTACCAACATTTCTGTTCACATGTACCAACTTTTTCCTCTAGCATTGTTTGTACCTTGATTACATGAATAGGCTAAGCTCAGAGCAATTGTTTTCAATTTGCAATTAGCTTGCAATACTGATTTTGTTTCACACCTGAATAACAGTTTTGGTCCCTGGACATGTCTTTCTTCCAACCAATTATATCAATACGTTTGACAGAAGATATTACTCATACCTAGAAAGACTGAATTACTTACACACTGACCCAACTATCCTTCAACATGAAATTCATGTATTAAACATAAAGACAAAAATGATCTATTCAACCACATCCATCAAAGATTAAAAAACTATGTTGATGCTCAGAATTGCCTATACTATCTTTTAAGAAAGGTTTCCAGGCACAAAATTATATTCTGTTCAGCAATGTCCACAACATCGCAGTGGAGACATATATTAAGTATGGATAAAGAGTTTCTCAACAGGTTCCATTTTCCTCAGCCCTCCCCTTACCTTTTTTATTATTCAGCTGTAATGGAAAGAGATTTCGGCCTTGCTTATAGATCAACAATCTTCCTAAAAGGCACAGTGAATGAACAAAATAGACGTACTGCAATTCTGGTCCAGTGTAAGAAAAGTTCTGCTTATCACCTTTAACAATAAAACCAAAAAAATACAATTTGACTTTCAGTTTACTTTACAGTACCTAGCTACTACCTGCAACATACGTGTATCATTTTAGATATAAAGACAGACAGACCAAGTAACTAACGACTGCAATCAGTGTTCTCTCAGAAGACAGACACAATATTTTGGGAAGAAAAAGAACAGATAGAATGTCTTCCTCTTGAGGTAGCATGCAAAGACCTACAGAATGTGGATGTATGGGTACATAATCCAAGACATGCAAATATACTCACTACGATGCTGCTGCGAGAAGTCATCGACTCCCGAATTTTTATTAACTGATGCCTTGCAAAATTGAAAATAATCAACACATTGCTGAACAGCTGCACTAATCTGGGGGAAAAAAAAACAGAAAATAATAAAATACCTGGCATTTTACAATAAAGTCATCCTCTCTTGAATCCAAGTACTGTCCTTTAACACAAGAACCTGAATATCCACTTCACTGCAATTACCTCATGTTTCATTGCTTTGGATGGGTTACCCAACAGGAGGCAAAATTTTACAGAGCTATTAAAATACATCACTATTATTATTACATTATCACACTACCAGCTCCATAAGCATTAAGACAATCTATGAAAAAAAGAGTACAGAGAACATGCAAGTATTTAGACACGTTAATGGCAATGATTGCCATATTGTCATTACTATGGAAGACTTTCATTTTCCACACATGAAAAACTTTGTCTTGAATATATTTACTAAACTGTAAGTTTGGTTGTTGGGTGCTGTCAGTGCTATTCCTGTTCTTTGCAGAAGTGTATCATTATCATAGCATTATCATCTAATCAATGTATAGAAAAGTTTAAAAATTATCAACATAGATTTAGAAAGGAATCGCAAGTATTGTTCATATGAACAAAGAACTACCTTTAGCTTTATTACAGTTTGGAGCTGGTAAGATTTATTCACAAGTGTAAGTAAAATATACAGACATACATAATAAAAAAATAATCTGATGTTTACTCTATGCTTATAAATTAGACTATGCTGCTCATAGACTTCCTATTATAAACTTTTTGTTCCATGGAACGTGCTTTATTCTATGCACACAGATAAATGGGACAAACATCTCTTAATAGCTGCCTGTATCTTTGTCTCCCATCTTGAGGTTTTATCTTAAGGTTTTACATTGTATTTCACTTGTATAACAAGATTTTACAAAATATAGTCAGTCCTGTGTATATGAATGGATCACACATCTATATTGGTCTTACTGAAATCAATGAAACTTCCACCCCAGTGAAGAGATCTGCCCATACAGAATATGTGATAGGATTAACACCTACGTTACTAAAGATGTTTTCCCAGTTTGATTTATCTTGCTGACACTATGAATTCTTAATGCTTCATATCACTACTTAAAGAACACAATGGTGGCTTTTTCATCTCTTTCCATCAAAAATCTAAACTCAGCATAGAGTTTCTGGTGTTTTTCATGCACTATTTGCTATTTTTATACATTGTCAGAAATAATGCTAAATATGAATACAACATAAGGAAACAATAAATAATAATCCTAATTAAACACCTGCTGTAAAACTTCCAAATTTCCCGTTACTCAGATCTGGTCACATACCTTTGTATTTAACAATGACTTATCTAAGCAAAGAGAAACTAAAAAGATAAAAAGCAAAAGGCTCATCTAGCTAAACAACATGGAACAGCTCTGACAAAAGGAAAAAAGGGAAAAAATGTTCAAACTACAATGTGCAAAGCAAGAACAATCTCCAAGTAAATTTGCCTTTGGAAATACTTACCAAAGATTTATATTTCTTTTCCAAAAGCCTAAGTACCACTGTTCTGCTGTAATATGCATGCTAAAATGAAAAAGAAGACCTAATGTCAACTTCAAACATATAAGTTTTATTTTTTAATTAAAAAGCAGAAATTATCTCCAATTATGTTCTGTTATTAGAAATCTTGTGCACAGTACATATTCGATGTATCAAACCTCAGCTTGTGTGAAAAGGTATTATACTTAACTGAGCCTTCTGTTTGCAGTACACTTAACATAAGAAAAAAAGTAATTAGAAAAATGTTAGCAGAACATGCAGTAAAACAGAAAAACAATAACTACGCTGAAATGTTAAGACTAAGTGTTTTGACATAGCCATGTAATCCTAAATTAGAGGTGTCTACATGGTAGGCTGCAAAAAGCTCTAATGTCCACTGGAGGTTAGCAAGTTGTGTGTAGCATATCATATATATAACTGTACTTTCATGCTTATCACTTCTTCCAGAATATGTGCATCTTTTAATGGCTATCAGTCAATTATGACAAAAGGACTGAAGTCACAAAGTGCAGTATGTTCTCAGAAATTCTATGAAAACTAGTAACTGAATAGAAATGGAGGGAGAGAGTAGTTTTAAAGGGCAAAGGGCATAAATGCCTAAAAAAACCCCAAACTTCCTTAATTACAGTGCTCATTATAGGTTGTTATCAGGACACAATAGGTCTGTGATAATAACACTCATGAATAAAAGTTTTTTAAACATGAAAATTTTATGGGGTTTTGGGTTGTTTTGGTTTTTTTTTTACTTACCGTCCACTTTTTAAACCATATTGCTTTGATATCTAGCAGAGCTAAGAAGTAGATTGGACTCAAAAAATCTGGAGAGGCAGGATGATTAGGTTCATCTTTTACTGACAAAAGTGACAAGGTACTCTCCACTACTTCTTCCATGTACCTTGTGACACAAATACAAAAAAACAAACAGAAAACAAATTAACTTAAATTATTCCACCAGTAACATTCAGGAACAAATTTATTGTAAAACCTTAAACCTTGTTTAGATAAATCATAAATATGAACAACATTACCTTTAATTTCATCTTCTAAGCATATTAATTCTTTATATTACCATGAATAAAACTGATACTAACATCCATGTGTATTGTCCCAAATTATTACATGTTTTGTAAGTCCTAAATATTACACGTTACTTTGTAAAACATCCAAATTATATTTGTTAAAAAGCACTTAGGATACTTCAAAAGATAAGCAAGCAGCTTAACATGACTCATGACTATTCCTATGCAACCTCCTTATTCAACTCTTCCCACACACTATTTTTATTTCACCCCTTATCACTGACCAGTCATCTTTGCATCCTGCATCAACTCTTTGCTAAAATTATATGTATCTAATTACATGCCAAAAATCATTAAATTAAGAAACAGTGACAGGTTTTTGAAGGTGACATACTTTTCTGGATGACGAATCCAGGAGGATGGAGCTTCCTTTTGGTACTCATTTAAAAGGCGGACCTGAAAAAATAATTACTAAAATTAAAAAAAAAAATAATGCATAAAATTTCAGTAATGATAAAAAAACGTACACAATGTTCATTTATACCTTTTTAAGTAAATAATTTATATCTTTGTTAGATACATCCAGACCAGCTGAAATACGAAGAGAATATTCTCCAGAAAGGAAGTACAACTCTAAGTGTCTTGCTAAAACAGAAGAAAAGAAAAAAAAAAATCACCAGCATGAAAATAGTGACAAAACAGGCTATTATACAGCTTAATTATAAAAGTTAATCTATTTTCAGGATGTACATAACTCATCAAGTCTTAAATGTAATCAAATGCACATACCTAAACTTGTATAGACATCTTTTGTCATATTAAATGGAGAAGAAGAAAAAGCTTTTGCATAGAACCTAAGAATTTTCTCCTAAGAGAGAAAAAGCAAGCAAATTATTAAATAGTCACATTACTGTGTATTATTATTGCACAATGATCAATATGTAGTGACATTATTCTTAGTATTATATATTTATAGGTGTTGAGCGTATTCTATAAAAATGTACAGTTTGGGAGCACAGAAACCTACAGTCCAAGGAAATTTTACTCGAATACTTTAACTGACAGTACCAATGCAAACCATCACTGAAATACAAAGAAGTAGATCAGGGAATATTACTGTACTTTTCCATTAACGTTAATGGTTTTATGTTACTAAACATACCAGTGACTTTAACTAGCACTGGTTTAAAAGAAACCGTAGCTCTTCTAAACTGAAAGAGAAATAAATGACAGCAGGTGGGGCAACTTTCCTATTTATTTGGTAATCACTTTAAAATTCAAAGAAAAAGAAAACAAGGCTTAACTGGGATAATAAATAATCTAAAAGAAGTTTAAGCAGCTGCCTCATCAGTGCCTGTGTAATACTACTATGTAACATTTTCTCATCGACATGGAGCATATATATGACTTAAATAGGAAATATTAACATGACATGTTTTACAGAATAGTTTTGTCTTTTTTTTTTTTTTTTTTTTACATCTGTTTGCTAGAAGACATTCAAACATCTTTATTCCCATTAAAAGATATGCTCCAGTCTCTAAAAACCCTACTGAAATCCTGTTGTAATCCTTTAAATCAAGACCTACTGGAATCATATAGTTCTTTTACTTCAAGAAGAGTTTGTGTGATACATACACTCATAATAAAATGTCTTGGGAATCTGCTGAATTACTCATAGTAGATAAGTAACTCCTTACTCCTCTTCAGTACTCTTTACTATGGCTACACATCTGATAACTAAACACAGAACATTAGCTTACACTGAATGTTGCATCAGGATCTGACAGAGACATGGTCAGATGCTTACGCAGATTTGGCCAACTCTCAAAGTTCAGTACATCAGAGGGAGGGGCAAAGCACAGTGTCTGCAATGCTTCTTGGCGAACCTGAAGTAGTCAGAAAGATAAACATCACAAACCCATTCACAGCAACCTCTCAAATATGTAATTTAAAATATAATTTGGAGGCAGGAAGGCACAGCATCTGGCTGTAGCACAGATAAGGAATTTCAGAATATTTCTCTTTACTATACTTTTATGGTAGTTTAGACAAAACACTACACCACTGAGGAAAAAAAAGAAAACCAAACATATATTTAAAGAAGCAACAAAACCATTTTATATACATTTTCAATACTAGATAGAAGACTTATATTCTATTTTCTGCTTGTAATCAAATACTTTGTTATCAGGGAATATAAGAAACTATGGCCAAGTAATACAAACATGCCTAGCAGCTCTCTAAAATGTCAGTAAAGTGGAAACAGAGTTATTAGACACTGTGTTTTACTGCTGAATTTTCATCAGCATTATAATCTAAATAATCTCAAATAACTTTTTTTGTTCTATTGGTAGACAGTGATTTCTAGTAATAGATTTCATATTCCCGAAAGAAACTCTAGGAAATTTTAACAATATTTAATAGCATCAGACTTTTTGCCTGGTTTTCTAATAGAACTTGATCACAATATTTATACCAGTTCCTACCTACCATGCCTTTTTCAACTGCCAGACAATCCCAAATAAATCTAAGACAACACTCTCAAAATGATGTTTCTCCAAGCTTCAAAAATATCAGCAGCTGATGCTGATTGGTGGTTAGAGACCCAAATTAGTACTGCCACTGATAGAAAAAAAACTAACTTGGACTTTATACATTCCACCTGGCAGCAGCTTACTGGCAAATCAGCAGGCAATTCTCTCTTCTGATAGGGATAACACAAAGCACAACACAGAAGTTACCAAGAAGGGTAAGAGACACATATACAGGAAAATAAGTGTCAATAACTTTATTTCTCACAGAACGACTTTTTCTAAATTAAAAATACACATCTGTAGCATACAGACTCCTAACAAAACAAAAAAGATAATTCCTGCAACACTAATTTTTGAACTAGATAGTTATGAATGATGAAATACTGCACTGCAGAGCAGCAGCTGCACTGAAGCCAAGATATATCAACTAACAAAGACACTTCAGTACATGTGAACTCTGATGTATATACAGTCTGTTTTCCAATATGCCATAAATATTCATTTGTATTAACCTTTTTTTTTCTGGTTTTAAACTTACTTCCTTAGGCTGAATAGGGTCAAGCCTTTCTACAAGCAGCTGTAATTGTTCTTGACTCATGAACGTGTAACTCTGTAATACACATTATAGAATGATCATTAGTATATTTTATTAAACTGAATAGCAGACAATTAAAATCATCAGTCTTTCTGATATCTAATTTTCTTTTAATAATTAGGACTTCAACATTTATACTGATTTAATATTAAAGTCAACATTCTAAATGTTTTCTGCTGTTTGCCCAAAGTTAAATTTATAGCAACAAAATTGGCGTTACATATTGTGCTTTGCTGTACTTGAGTTTCCTGTATCTTCATAGAATTCCTTATAATAATTCATTCAGTAGGTACTATGGCATAGTGCAGTAGTCTAGAAATGAACTGCACATTACTTGGCTCCTGAAGTAAAATCACAAAATGTTAGATGATGTATTGTTTTTACCATTATTTAATCTTTTTCTTTGCAGAACTGGAATAGGTACTTTAGAGCATACGGGCATCACATTAATCTCATCTAGCATACGCTGTCTAAAGGTTAGATAGCTAGTATAAGCTTAGTACTTCAAAGTGAAAGAAAGGTAATTAATTTGGTTTAAGATATATCAGATGGAAAGGATGGACTTTTTCTAGGGCTGTTCTCAATCTCCACTGACAGAAACTTAACAATTTTGCAGTGCCACACTTATTTCGTAACATAGAGAGAAAACACATTGTACTTGGTTGAATGAGGAGTCACTGTCAGAACAGTTGTCTGTGTAATAGCCACTCTGACGTTCTTTCTTTGGTTTACTATCCAGCTCCTTATTACGCATCCGATCTTCTTCAAACTTGTTAATCAAAGATTCTATCACAACCATCATGACATTCTTCAAGGCATGCATCATTTCTCTGTATCTTCAAAGCAAAGATGATTTTAATATTAAAAAGCATAAAAAAATCACTAATTAAAAAAAATCACTGAATTGTGAATAACTGAATAGTGCATAATGCTACTTCGACCCAAACTCACAGAATTTACACATATGAATGAAAAAAAAATGCAAATCCAAAATGAGCAACAAAACATGTATGTACCTTCAATGTTTCAGATAACTATAGTTTAAAATTACAGTAAAATTCCTTTTTGCCCTTCTGAAACCATTCAATAAAATACCACTAACATAATCCTGTTTTGGGAGGTCCTTAAGAACAAAGTGAATCCTCCAAAAGGGAGAATCTGTCCCTGAGAAAACAGCCTAGTTCTCATCCTTGTTACTGTTTGTTTCTTCAAGTGGAACATCTAGTTTTTCTTCTGCTATAAACCTTGAGCAGAACGGAGAGAAAAGAACACATCATCCTGACTCAAGATCTTGAGTACAGGTCATGTACAAAAAATAATTTTCTTTCAACAAAACCAGGGTTTTTCTAAGTTACATATATTGAATAATAATATCCAGAAGGAAGCAATTCAAAATATAAGCTGCTTCAGAAAAACACCCTATTGTAAAATGTTGATATTTTATTTCAAACTATTTCTACTTTAAGACCACTATTACTTACTTTACAGTCACCAAAGATATAAATTACCATATTGTGCTTTAATATCCTCCTACCTCTCAAATGAAAAATATAATATACAGTCATATTTAGTTCATTGGAGCTTCTTCTACCAACTTTAACAAGCACAAGAACCCTAAGGTCCTAATCCTCGAAACAAGAAGACACAAACTGCATAATTTGAAAACAGTCATCCTAACATCTATTTCCTGCGTGAAAATACAAGCCAAGTGTAGTTGATTTCTAACATAAATGACTGTACTATGAAAATACAGAATGGAACATTAAGGAGTTAAATTGCTTAATACGTTTTTCTCCATAAATACCTTTAAACATACTACCTACCACAGAAAATTAGTAACTGTTATGAACAAAACTGGAACCTTAAATGATCCCGAAATGTTATCAAGACCATCACAGTGAGACCCAATAATGCTCGATCAGAGTTCAGAATGCTTGCCAACGGGTGACAAAAAATGACCTTATAAAAGCATGGTTCATAAAACATATTTCTGTGTACTTCTAGAAAAGAAACCATCTGAAAATAAATAGAAAATAAAATCTTCCAGAACAGAAACATATGTCATTTTTTAATTCCTTTCTTACTGATGACACTTACTAAACAATAAGCATCAAAGTAAATACTAGTTCCACCAAAAAAACACATGAAGTTAAAATTGTGCAGTAAGAATGAGTGAAAAAAAACAGTTCAGCTAAAGTAATGTATAAAATAATTTTAGTGGCTAAAATACATGAGAGTCAAAAATTGTCTTTTTTGGGTTTGTCCTCTGCAACACATAAAAATGACCACTGATGCTAAAATAGTTGGGAGTTAGTTTATTTTCATTTGCCTACATTCACCATTGCTCACTTTAATTTCATTGTTTTCACACTGTAATGTTTCAGCCTTAGTAAAGCCCTCAAAGCCCTCATCATTGGCTCTCTATAACAAAAACAGAGAGGCAAGGACCTCATTCACTATGACAATGAAAGTATACTGTTTGCTTTAATTAAAGAAAAAATATTTTTAGAACTGCTTTAAGCATTATGATATAGTTGGATTTTGTACAGGAATTCCAAAAACCAATGTGATGCACAGATTAAACTTCTGAAGTTTTACCTATTTTCTGGAAGTAACAGCTGTATATACAAAAATCATTTTCGTAAGTACTAGTGACCACTGCTTTAAAGAATCATGGCAATTATCTGCCCATGCAAATCTGAAATCCAAAGCATGAAAATTCAGTAACAGAGCTACCAGCCTCTGTTCCACGGACAAGTTATTTTAATGTCCATAGGAAGGTGAATAAAGTTAGTAGGGAAGAGATGACTAAGAAAAGAATTTAACTGGTACTCACAGAGGTTTTTCTGTTGAAGGCTGCTTTACTAAATACGGTGTTCAAAGCCAATTAATCTGAACCATAGACCCTGTAATATGCTGACATGTGCATACCTACTGATTTCTGGTCATCTGACAGTCTGAGTCAAAAAATCTTAAATAATTATACACAGCTGGTCCACATACCAATTCCACATTATACAGACAGCCCTGCAGAAGTATCTTTGCATGTACAATAAAATACAAAGCAAGAGAGCTCAAACTTCAATTTTTAAACTAGTCAATGGAAACATATCTGACTAAACACACTGCTCTCACAGGACACCTGGTTAGACAGCAAGGAAGAAATCCTTAAAAAAACCAAGAATACACATGTATTCTCATTTATTTTAAAAAAAAAACAACCTTGTCATGCACTCTCCATTTATATCTACAGAAATGATCAAACCTTAATACCTGATAAAACAAATTGTTCCTTTAGGCCAGCTTCCATATTACAACTGAATTTAATTTGCAGCAGTAAAACAGTATGAAGTAGTGATTCTTCTCTCAAATCTTACCCCTACTGAACTCCAGTCCGAGTTACCTCAAAAAATTCATAGACTTGCTACCGATCTTTTTATGCAATACTTCATAATCTTAATTCCAGAGTGAGAAGAAATACGACAAAAGCATTGTAGGGTGGGAATACCTGAATTGCTTAGCACTGATTTTTTGGAAACAAAGAATCACTTTTGTTACCGGTTGGTTCAGAATTTGTTTTTTCAAAACAAGGTCTGGAAAGGAGAAAGGAAGACATAAGAAGAAAGAAAAATGTGAATTACATGTATATACTCACTCTTTTGATTCACGGGTCTTCTTAGTAACATGTTGGACAAGCGTGTCATAGCCAGATACTTCACCCTGATTTTGAGCAGAAGTACATTTTTCTGTTTCTTCTTCAATCACAGATCCCACTGTATTATTTATATATTGTCTAAGGTATTTCACAAACTCATAGCTGCAACAAAATACACAAAATTAACAGATTCCTTGAGCTCACCGTCAAACATACTCAACATTATATTAACATTCATTATCTTCTATCCCAGAAGACCCCGTTACTTTAAGGTAAGGGTTTATGACTTGCAGAGAAATAAACTTCAGTGGTGTAAAACACCACAGTAAAGTCTGATTTTTTCCAATATGGTCATTAACAGCACGTTCCAGGAAGAAACATTACCAAATAGTTTCTAATTTCCTTTTCTGCTTCTTCTAAATGTAAAAATCTACTCAGACAAAAGGTTAAGGTTTTGTAGACAAAAATAATAGAATATCAAGAAGTCTCGAATTCCAAAAGAAACATTACTTGGAACATCCTGAACATAGCACTGTCTTATGGTATATCCATCTGGTATTATTATTTATGCAGTATACATACAAAATGAGAACCGAAAACACAATTCATAAATTCTACCATATGAGCAGGTCTAAGGTTTAAGAAAGTCTGCGTGTCATGATAGCATGCAGAAGCCCTCAGTCAAACTAACAAACTAACGGT
This sequence comes from Falco naumanni, assembly GCF_017639655.2. Classification (NCBI taxonomy): domain Eukaryota; kingdom Metazoa; phylum Chordata; class Aves; order Falconiformes; family Falconidae; genus Falco; species Falco naumanni. The sequence continues at coordinate 60,036,822 of NC_054059.1, read as the reverse complement.
CTGTGATTACATGTACATATTAAATACTAGGAAATTGGCACTTTGCACTCATAATTAGATACTCACAGAAACTCGTTTAAACAAAAGAATAATCAAAGGAGGATTTCAAGTGAAAGACTCTCAGTGGGTTCTCAAACACTGTGTTAGCTACAGGAACTGCTAAAAAGTAGTGCTCAGAATATATTTTTTTTAGTTAGTTTTCTGATTTGTATAAAGGACAAGGCAAACAGAAACACACAAAAAAGTAATCATACATAAACAGTAGATGCACATCATTATATTTTCATTATATCAAATGTAGATGTGCAATTTTCTGTTCATTTGGATAATACAGGGTGAGAAAAATTCAAATGAAAGTCAGTTCACCATGTAGGTACTGAGTCCAAAGCTATAAAATGCAAATGTAAGTAAAAGCAACTGTTACAAAAAGTTACAACTTTTGCCTTTCTCAGATACTATAAACTAAAAGAAAATAAAATCATATTACGTTCATGGTACGTTAAAAAAATAAGCACAGAAATTGCATCTTGTATCATGATTTTTTATGTATGTACATGGATTGCCTACCTCAAGTTCCATCAGCTATAAGGGGGGGGGGGGGGGGGGGGGGAAGCGGGGCACGCTCCTTTTTTTTTTTAACCCCTTCATTTCCCACTTTAATTCCTACATCACTTTTGTTCTCAATGAAAGTAACAAAGAAATACATTTCAAGAAAGGTGCAAACAAGTTTATTTGCATTTTCATTTGTCTTTAAGGCTAGCTTTTTACTTCTGCCATAATAAAATGGCACATGACTCCACTGAATGAAAGCTTTCATAAAACTTTCTCCCATTTGTTTTCCGACAGTAACATTTCCAGGGTATACATTTTTGCAGTGGCTGCTTCGCTCTGAAATACACAGCAATCACAACATTATTCATGCCACTAAGTTTATGTCTGCTTCACGTCCTTGCCTTGATCTTCTGTATCATTTTGCCACCTTAAAAATGTTCTGCAACACAGAAGTATTTCAGCAATGATAGAACTACTTCCTCATATGTAGAATCAAGTCAGACTGAACTGGATGGGCTTACAAACGAAACACCAGGAAAAAAAAAAAAGAAAAACAGGGTTAAAAAAACTCTAGGACTTAAAGAAAAAAATACAACAGAAAACATGCTAATTATATAGTTTACAATACTGTTCTCTACCACTGCACATAATTTTTTAACTTGATTCCATTTTCCGTTTTATTAGCTTTCTGAGGATCCTGTGTTTCTGTCTTTTGTACGTCAAGGTGGGAACAAAGCACAAAGCAGCATCTCAAAATCTGATAAAAATTCTGACGCAAAATAACCGTAAGTTAACAGTGCCGATCAAAACACTGAGCTAAACAAGTGCACTGTGATGCCAAAACGGCACAGAGTAACTGCTCAGAGACTAATTTTGTCTTTAAGCAGCAAAGGTATTTCTTTCGTGCAACGCTGGGGAGCTAGCCGATTTGCACCGGACAAACTAGCTCCAAAGTTTTCAGTGAAAAGTTAGGTATTTTATACAGTTTTCATGAGAGGTTACACAACATCTTTACATACATACTCATTTGATTTTGACACCTAATCATTCCATCCACAATAGGGGGGATCTGTCTAGGTGGAGTAGATCTTTCGATTTTCTTTGTTCGACGATTTCCTGACTTGATGGTCTCCTTATCTCCTTCAGGTGCCCACCTTATCTTTTCTAATTATTCAGAGTACATTCCTTTCTCAACACAAACAGAGCATCACCCAGAGCTTTGTACCAAACTCATCCTGACTAATCTTTTTATTTTAAGACCTTGTTCTGTTTCAATTGGACAACCTAAAAGCACACACTACTAATAAAGGAGCTTGTAGTCTGGATGGATGAGGTAAGGTTCAAGGAAAAAGCTTCTTAATTTTCTCGCTAAAAAATTGCCATATGACTGCTCTGAGCTTCCATGGAAACCAACCTATATTGCTGTGGGTCATGAACAAGACTACAATACCTCCAGAAATATTCCAGGACCAGAGTAATGCTCACATTCAATCACTTTATTTTCCATTAAATGTAAGTTAAAACTTTTCTCATGAAAAAAAAGTACCTTTAGGACCAGCGATTCTTTAACATACCAGAAAGAGTAATGGATGCCATGGTTTCACTGTTTTTAAGAGGAAAGCTGTGTGTGCATTGTTTCCACAGCTGTAGACTTTACTCCCTTACCCTGGTTATTCTCCTAGTAAGTCCTCAGAAGAAATATCTTACAGAAGTAATTTCAAGGTTTTGGTTGTTCGGGCTTTATTTACTGTATGTATCTTTAATATATCTTTCTTTAAATAAAAATTGTTTTATTTCAAAATTACATGCAATTTTCAACTTTGATATGTTTATAACCATCGTTTTTACTCTCATGCTTGTCACCCAGTAACCTGGTACTCAAAATTCGCAAGATGCCAACAAAAATGTTATCCGATACAATTTGTAATACAAATTAAAATTAAGCTAAAATACATTTTAAAGCATTTAGCACCTTCAGAAGATACAAAAGCACAAGTTTTTAAATTATAGTGACATTTTAGATAAACCCTAGTTCTATTTCACTTATTTACTTTTACCTAACTTCTACCACTCACAAAGCAATGCTAAAAACTAGACAAATTTAAGAGAGTGTAGATAGTCCTGCTTCTGAAAAAACTGGCAGGGAACCAGCTTTCTCAGAAAGAGTCAGGTCACAAAACTGGTCCTTATTAAAATGTCTTCAAGGTCATTTCAGCATGATATTCTGTTGACTTACCATAAACACATACTAAAAATCTCCCATGGAGTAAAAAAACAAGCAAGTTAGAATACCATGGAAAGGCAAGAGTAGTGTAGGCTCCAGAAATCTACATTGCATGTAAGCAATGCTGCACTGTCAAGTCTAGTTTAACAGAAACATGATGGGGATACATTTCTGCTTTATTCAAAACATAAATTAAATAACTACCTGATAAGACATACAAGGGTTCAGTAACATAAGCCAAACAGAACAATCAAATACAGAAGCCGGCTAGCCTTCTTAAAATTTACCTTATTTTGGAAAACAAAATTAGATTGTCTAGCAGGTGTAAAAACACTGCCTGACAGCCTTCAGTGAGGATTCCTTCTAGCTTCTGTTCATGTGTGCATTTAGTACGTTACATGTACATATTCATGAGAGTTGGCCAAGTTAGGTAGTTTTCTAAGTCACTCTCTCACAAACAGCTCATCAATTACCATTACAGTAAAAATACATCACCAAAAGTGGAAAAAAGAAAAAAAAAAAAACAACTCAGAAAAATGGCAAAATTAATTTTATTCTCTAAATTAGCAGGTTTTGAGAACTGAACAGTGACAGGAATATCTATCTATATATAAAAATACATACACATTCACATAGAAATATAACTTGTAAATATTTCCCAGGAACAATATAGTTCAGCACATTTCACCTCCTTCAAAAGATTAAAAAAAAAGCAAAAATATTTTTACTTGTGAAAATTTTCATCTGTTTCCTCCAAATGCAAGAGAATCTCTTCTGCACATTCTACTGATGGGGCTCCAGTGATTTTTTCCTTCACACTCCGCAGCAGCTGCCTAAGCATAGACTGTAACAGAGCTTCATCTTCACTTGTAAAGTGAGACATCTGTATAAAGCAAATATAAGAATAAAAAGCTCTCATAGTGTTGGGTTTTTTCATCCCCTCAAGATGCTAAAATCATAAATCCCTTAAATTGTCACTTTTTTCCTGTTACCAACAACATGAGATTTTTTATCAAAAGACACAATCACAGACAAGAAATATTTGACAGAGCTTATCTTCAGATGAGCTGGAAACAAAATAATCATATCAGTTTTAATAAACCTCATGTTAGCTTAGTACAATATTCCTAAACAAGATACTGCATTAAGAAAAGCCTGAATATTCCTGTTCATAGTTGCTTGAGGACTTTCCCATCAAACAGGCACAAGACTACACCGTAGTTTGTTTTTTTTTTAAAAAGGGGGCTTCTACAGATGTAATGACTGCATCTTGATGAGAACCCTCCACAAGTCTCTCAGCTGCTTCTCATCCACTACTACTACTCAGTTCTGATTTTTGGATCTCTCTGCTCAAAGCTCTTGCCATGCCCATGATCAAGGCTGCTGGCAGCTTTTGCAAGGGGTGGTGGAATTATCAGCACTATTTTAATTTCCCTGCAGCAATCAACTGCAGTGACATGACAGTCCAGTCAATCTAACCCTACAGCTACTGGGAGAAACTGGGAGGAGCAGCAGCGAGAAACTGGAAACAGTCCAGAAGACAGCATCTTATCAGTTTAATCTTGAAGGGTTGCAAAAAAAGCCTAAAAGCTCCCTTTCTATCTTAATTAATTAATTAATCTAAATTCATGGCTTAAACTTCTTTATATTCCAATCCCCAGTGGCAGGTCTAAGATATATTTCTAGTTTATTTGAGGAAGAATGATTTAGAGACCTTTGAGGGGTTTTTATCAAAAAGGAAAACAAAAAAAAAGTCAATCAAAGACTCTCCACGCATCTGTGAATAAACAATATGCACACTTGGAAGAGACAATACAATAAATCACTTCTTTGTACTTAAACACCATTAACTAATAAAACACAAATAAAAATCAAAGCCATATAGCACCAGCTGGAGGAGTTACTCTTTATGAAAGGTAACGGTTCTGAGTTAGCAGTTCTCTGTGGTAAGTAGCACAGTTGCTGAACAATTCACTTTCACTAAACATAATTCAACATTAACTCCATCATCTTACCAGAAATAGTGTTACAATTTAAAAAAAAAAAAGTATCTTGTAATAATCTTAACTCCCTGATTTGCAGTCCTCTTTCTTATAGTCTCAAGGTTATTTCCTCAAAGTCAATGTATTTTTTAAGTCTATGTAAACCACTCTCGTAAGTCTTATATTTTGATCTTAACATTGTATAGCACCCTAATCCCCTGCAAAAAAACCCATTATTTTGGTATAACTAGGCATTTTTAAAAGTACAACTAATCTGGTACTGGTTGGCAATCCCTGCAAAGCCCCACTCAAACCATCCATAAAGACAGATCACTAGAATATTGCAGTTTCACCTCCAATTTGCTTTTAAAAGTCGTATTTGACTAATGTAAACACTAACAGATACTCATCTTAAAATTACTTTGTAAATGTTTGTGGTTCGTTGTGTTTGGGTTTGCTGGGGTTCTGTTTGTGTTAGTTCCCCCCCAGCAGCCGCACCTCCCATTCAGTTTCCGGGCAAGGTTTAAACCGTCGGTTTCTCCCCAAGAAGCCTGAGCACAAGCCCAGTTTGCGGAGCCTTTCCAATTTCTAATTCTGTTTCCCGGCACCGTCCCGCAACCGCAAATCCTGCCGCAAAACCCAGGGGGCGATTCAGACGCGGCCTGTTGAGGCCAGCATTCATCCTTACAAAAGCCTTTGCTTGAGGCAAGGCTTGTAACAGAAAACCTGGCAATTTTAGCAACAAACCAACGACAGCAGTTCACAGAAATCGGAGTAGTGCGAGAATTCCTACCCCCTCCCGATTTTTATCGTCATTCCACTGCGTATCAGTTCTCGGCTGTTACCAGGTTGCTAGTGCCAACTCGTGTATGACAGCGGCTTGTCTTTTTACAAGCGTCAGGAGAGGAGGGGTCACCCTGCCCGGGTCCCGCTCGCACGCCACGGCTGAACGCACCGCGGGGCTCTGCCAGGGCACCGCTCCGGCACCGCCGCAGCCGCCCGCGCCGCTCTCCCCCCGCAGCCTCAAGGCGCCCCCTTCCCTGGCCCGGCCCGACCCCGGCGCCCCGCACTCCCAGTTCCGCCCAGCGCCAGGCTCCGGGGGCCCGGGCCGGCCCCGCGGGTTGTGGCGAGGGGCGGCGCGGCCCGGGGCCCTCTCCAGCTCTGCGCCCCCGCCCCGAGGCCCCCGGGCCGGCAGGAATCACCTTGTAGGCGGCGGCTGCCCTCCCCGCCGCGGCGGCCGCGCGTCTCCCCGGGCGGCGGCCCTTAGCAACCGGCGGCGCCCGCTGCCGAGTCTCGCGGGGCCCTTAGCAACATCGCGAGAGGGGCCGGGCCGCCTCAGCCCGCCGGCCGCTGCCCGTGCGCGGCGGGGGAGCTGCAGCCGCTGTCCCCGCACGCCCCCTCGGCCCTCGCTGGCTCGCCGCCCCGACCCGCCGCCGGCGCTCGCCTTCTCGCAGGCTTCCCTGGCCAGGGGCGGCCGGCGGGGCGGGCGGCAGGCCACAGCCCCGCAGGCTCTCTTCGTAACGGGTCCGAGCATGTAACGGCCTCCGTTGCCGCGCCGAGGCTGTTTGGCTCCCGCGGGCGTTCTCTGCAGCGCGGCATGGTGGTCTCTGTGTTGTCGGCCAAATTCCTTAAAATGAAGGTGCGGAGGAACAGCACTGAGCTGGGAAATGATGGGTCCGCACTTGCCCCTCGTTCTCGCCTCCGTGGTGAAGCGCCCAGGCCACGGCAAGGGAGAACCCATGGCCTGGGTAACAGACAGGGTTATCGATAAGCTGCCCCCTGCCACCCAGCAGAACTCATTAACCATTCAGCTGCAGTTAACTCGGCTCTCCTTGTGTTCAGGCTGGTGTGTCGGGGCTCCCCTCCGTCAAGCCCATGGTGGCCGCCAGCCATCTGTGTGGCAAAAGTTTTCCGCTAAAATCAAAGGAATAAACTTATGATGATATTCCCAGTTTACATCAGCAGGGGAGCAGATTGTCTCGATAAATGAAAATATGAGTGGCAAGGTATTTTCCAGTGCTCTTTAACTCTCCAGAGGAAGTATTACTGAAAGAGTAGATAGTAGTATTTTCTATTCAAAGAAATGCATAACACAAAACAGCTAAAGCATTTGTATTTAAAATCATTTTCCATTAGCTCCATTAGCTTATTTGCAAGCCAGAAATGAGTTATAATAAACCCTCATAATGATGTTTGTCAGTGCTTTCATGTAAGTTGACTCATTGTACATTTTTACCCTTTACTCCTACTTTTTTTTAACGATTTTGATAATGTCAGTAACGCTGCTCTTCCATGATGACATGTTCCTGTAAGTGGATCTGTAGCCCCTTCACTCTACCTAAGTGTGGGGATCCTCCACTCTCTCACAGTAGAACTACTAGCACGTTGGGGCCAAGCATGTAATTTCTATTGAAAAGTGATGATTCGGGAATTGAAACACAAACCTGTCTTACTGCTAGTTCCTCAGAAACAAGATTTTGATCAGTTGCAGTGGAGTGTCTGTGGTACCTTTAACGCTGTTCTCTTCAGCACTTTGAAGCAGCCAGTGCCCGCAGGTGCCCACAAAACAAAAACTGAAACAATTGTCTGCTGACTGTTGCTTGCAGAGATTCTTCAGTAAACTCACCAGAGTTCTGTTGGCTCAGCCACGCATTCTCCAAGTCTTCTAAGTGCACTGTGTGGAATGGACTACAAGTGACAGCAGCTTATTCCTCATCCATGCCAGGATCTTCTTTCACAGGCAACAGTGTGGTTTGCTTCTTTTCTGTCCCTATACCAACTGAGAAGTGCTGTGCTGTGGTACAACGCTTCTAATTCCTCTGTCATTTCACAAGCACTGACTCAAGTGACAGCACCTCAATTTCATGGCTGGTATGGAATAAAGAAACTCAATATATGTAACAGTCAGCATTCAGAGTCCTTACTGAGAAAGCCTCCATTTTAGCATGCCTTTCCTATCTTACTAAACACATTAGAAGACAAATTGCAGTTGTAGTGGCATCACAGAAAGATGTTCTCATGGTACCTGTGGTATTTCTGAGATCCATTCCTTTCTACTCTCTTCCACCTACTGTATTTCATTCAGCTACTTCTGCCACATGTTTTACAGCAATTGGAACCTGGAGCCCTTTCTCCTGAGCCGAGCTGGCAGATCTCAAGTGTCATTGGGCATGATCATTAGGATGCATCCAAGCAGATACCTTCTGAGGGTGATACTCCAGAGTGAGCAACAGTAATCTGAAGTGCATTATGTTTACATGGATGGATATCAGTCACATGAAAGAGGCTGTAATCACTGTGAAACTGCCGATGTGGATCTCACGCTGGTGATATTCCACTGTCTCTTAGACCAAGGCATCCTTCTCATTGGCAAAAATATTTCAGAAGTTCTCTCCTGGTTGTACAAATGAAAACCCCTGGCTCCTAACCCTAGCTCAGGAAGACATGAGTTACAAACAAGTCTTCATCACAGTGCTGACCTCCAAAATTTTAGAAACTTAGAGAAAAGAGCAAATGCACCAGTTCTTAGAGCACGTAGCATATAAGGTAAGAAAAGTTTAAAGCTGTGAAACATTATAGGGATGTGAGTCATTTAAGTATTACAGAGAAGTTTAATTTCCATACCTGCTGATTAATAAGACTCTCCTCATACCATGAACATATCCCAGAATTTGAATTACCAGGTTTTTTCCAAATATCTGGAGATTTAAAATTTTCCTGCAGTGTCTCCAACACAGCCATCCAGAAAGGACGAAACTGTGGAGGAATCTTCTTTGCAGCTAATGGTAGTAGTAGGAACAGATGGTCTTAGTGCTAATGTCATTACACTAGGGACATAATTTCTCTCCTTTCCTTACTTTCTGCTCTGTTCTGCCCTGCCATCTTCTCTTTTCCTTCAATTGTAACTGTCCACAAGACCATCCTCTTATGGATGGCACACAAAAGTCTGGAGAGATTCTGATTTTATGTAGTTGATGCACAGCCATTAGTGTCTCCAAGAGCATTTAACTAAGACTTTCAGCAACAGTAAGTAGGACCTTTGTTTTAGTGAACTGAAGGAACTGGTTTTTAGTATCTGGTAGAATAACTTACCATAACCAGTATGTATTGAAATCCCGCTTCATGCTTTTCCTTGACTGACACAGTTTTCAAAGGAGTATATACCAAAGAAGAACTAAAGGGGAAGGCAAACTAACTTGACCAAAACCAACTTTCTATACTCCATTCTAGAGCTAAATCAAGAATAGGAGGAGCAAGGATACCCCCAGTTTAGAGTTTCCCAAACTAGGACTAAGACAGATGTCAGGAAATGAGAAGTCAGTGTGAAATCTGGCTCTGGAGATAATGCAAGAAGCTTACTCCACCTTTCTGAGTATGCTGACATTACTTAAGTAGTTCTTGAGCCCCCAGATAAACCCTTTTATGAACACTGTGGCATTTGGTGTCCTCTCACGTCTCTATTCATGGGAGTCTCCCAAATTTGGAGGAACTTTGAGCATGTTTTGAAACTTCATTAGATCGTAATCTAATCATAAATATCAAAAAGGAAACTGCTTAAAATATTACTGCTGATGAGAAAGTCTTTTTAAATAATCTCCAAAGGAAATTTTCTATTTCAGAGACCATCTGTCCTTTCCTCTCTGTGCACTCTGGGGAAATACTAACCTATTACTAGATATTTCCGTTAAACAATAAGGAAACGGTGGGTGAATGGGCATGAGGGCTGCAGGCTGGATCACTTCATACTGTCAGCTGCACTGGGAAGGCTTGTTTTAAAGCACAGCCATACAGAATTTACACTGCCTCTATTAGAAAAAAAAAAATTAAAGTATCATGATTTTAATCTAATGTTACATCAGATGAGTTTGTACCTTACTACTGAGAGCTCATCCAATATGAGACACACGTAAGCTCTTCCAGTAATAAAAATTAAATTGAGTCAGTTTACTTATTTGATAAATTTCAGTTATGCTGACATTTCAAAAAGACTGAAGGTCTTACATTGCTATGCCTGATTTTTTTTTTTTTTTTTTTTTTTTTGTCTGAGAAAAAGAAGTGGAAAACTGGCACGAAATCAATAGGACTCTTGCATAACATTGTATAGCACCAACTCAGAACTATCCTGCCCAATAACAATCAGGAATGTTATTGATTAAAAATTCAACTTAGTGAATATATAGACACTGATTTTTCCATCTGTATTCTATGACACAGTTGTCAATAGATACTCTTCATGTGGTTGTAAAAGTAACTACTGGAACTGAGGTTCAGTGCAGGCAATAAAATCTATATTGCAATGCTAAGTAACTGCCTCCATGAATCAAAGACAAAATAAGCTTCAACGACAATATAAATATCCAAATGCCAATAAAATGATTTTCTGATCCACAAATCTTTCTTGGTGAAACTTCAAGGAGCTAAGGACATATGTGTTACTGGCTTTGATTGGCTTTAGGCAAATCTCTCAAGATTGGACTTACATCTTTGTTGGAAATTGAGGATAATAAAATTATCTTTATGTGCCATTATGAAAATTAATGTTACAGAAGTACAATATGATAACAAAGTGACATCATAAATCTCTGATTTATTTGCCATTTCTTTTCTAATTAATATTTTGGTCTTTTTTTATCATGTATTTCCTGAAGGTGGCAGCAATATTCAGGAGTTGCATGGACGCCTAACTTTTGAACCTGTTGAACTGTAAAGCAGCATTTCTTGAAATGTAAATGCATCTGTATCTATGGCTATTTATAATATACTAAAATCAAACTTTTATGGCATAGATACTGTAGTTGTGGTCATATGATGAGCAATATCACCACAGAATATGAAGAAAATATGTTGACCTAGGGTGACAGGATTGCTTATTCTTTTGTCTGATAAGAATTCAGAAGCTAAAGGAATATTCCTACAGTACTATACATTTTTAATTATTTTTTTTTATATTTATTGCTTGCAGTTAAAGTTATCCATTTCATTGGCTTCAGTGAAGTCCGGATCACATATATTTTCTGAAGTGAACTGTTAGCTTATTTGTGGGCACTACATTAGCACTTCAAAACATACAAATATTATCTGTGATCACTGAAGGAAGATTAGAGCCTATCTATAAGGTTCCTTTCAGTTCCATTCCTTCACTTGATCTTAATCATTTATAATCACTGCTACAGTCACTCAGGCCAACTGTATCTCACACCAGCATCACAGAGTTTTAGTTCAAAAAGAATCTTTAACACTTCTCCTTTGCCTTAGACTCAATACACTTTGCATTATCGTGAAATGGTTTTGCTACTGAGGCAAGGCAATTACATCCACATTAGAAACAGGAGACAATTTGGAGAACTCACTTCCATCACATTGCCAGCAATTGCCTGGTCAGGGACTTGCAGATCCCAGCCACAGCTTGAATGGAGCATCATGGAAGCTAGCAAAGACATTGCAGCAGTGCTGTCCTCCCGTTTGTCTTTCAATCCAGAACTGCATGTTAGGTAACGTTCATGCCTGCAAGTCTTTTGTGAGCTCCAGGGCTGCTCTCACAGTGCATCCAGGACAGGGGCCCAGGTCCTGGTGCTGCTGTTCCAGGAAGGCCACTTTTGAGGAAGGGAATTGCATAGCTGATGGTGCCCCTGCTGCTTCCCTGTGAGTCTTCACTGGTTCAAATGGACCTCCCAAATTCACAGCTGAATGTCTCATCCTGAAATAAAAGTAAGAAAGAAACTGCTTTTGTTTTAAATGTAATCTCCCCACCTAAATATGCATGAAATGCAAAAGCTACAATTTTGAACAGTTTGTTACACTATTACACTGACTCCTAAGGAGTCTGCTCAACAAACCTAGTGGCCTTTTTTGTTGTATGTGAATATTCCTGTGCCTTAGAATTGTCTGACTTTCTTCTTGTCCTCCCCAGTTACTGTTTCTTCTGCCTTACAAACCAGTACTTTGATATCCTGAAGTTGAATATTTTTATGATTGCTTGATTTTACGTTCATCTTTTGTACAGTATTGCTAGAAGTAATTTCCTTCAGATTTCCTTCCAAGATTAGCATTAATTCCTGCACTTGTTATCCTGACATTTCAGAATTCTGAGCTGCTGATGTGGTATTCTATTGCAGACACAGACTGTTATTCCTTTTTGGATTTCTATTTGTCTTAGATTTCCCTAAAATGTATCATTGCTGTCACTTTATTATACCATACTACACTATAAAGCCTGCATAAGTGGTTTTCTGCTGAGCCACCACACCTTCTCATTCCTGTTTCCCATCTGTCTTCTGAAAATTGTATCCATCCAGATAAACCACAGCTCTCCTTAGTCAATGGCTTGTTCTCCTATAGTTCTGAATCCCAGTATCAAACACAAAACAATTTCCTTCCTGTACCAGCACACCAAGTGCATTCTGTAATCTTAATATTTGCAGGGAGTCAAATACTTTACATGTTTGCTATGTAAGCTGTTGGTTTATATTCTTTTGTTAATATAATTGTTTTTAAGAGTTTCTTCTAGAAGAACAGATTAATCTAGCCAGATGTGGTACACAGAAAACTTTGTTCTCTTCATACTTGGAATGCTGTAAAATGCTTGAAAAGTAAGAAAATCATGCTCTTTGCTGCTCATTTGAAGCTATACTCTTTTGAAAGAGTTGCCCAGGAGGGCAGAATATGGCCTGTACTTTGCCATGCTTTATTCCTCTGTGTACTTCGAGCAACGTGACCTGTGGGCTTTGTTTTTCAAATAGTTTTGTCCTAGCAAACTGTGACCTCCTCAAACATCAACATGATGTTTTAAAGAAATAGTAAAAGCATTGCTTGGTAACAACACTGTTTATTTACATTCCAGAAAGCATTTTTTTAACTTTTTATTTCACTTAGATAATGTCTGGGATCCTAACATAATTTTACATCTGAGAAAAGTTTTTGGACCCTCTCTGAACAAATACCATGTCTGAAATAAAGAAAGATGGATGAAGAAAAACAGCAGTTCTGAATGTCTTCACACAAAACAAAGGGTCTTTTAATGAAAATCAATTTTAAGATTGCTGTGTAACAGAATCTTTTGTGCAATGGAATCTCACTGGTAACACACAAACATCCCGTGGAATAATGAATTTCATTTCTTTGGAGAAGTAAAAAAATATGTGTTATAGTTTTGTATTATTAAAGTCAATATGCCACCCTTATCTCTGGTGTAATTCCAGTGAATTTTAGTGTTAAGGATGAATTTGATTCAGTAAGTCTGCAAATACATTTCTCTGACATGAATAATAATCTCTAAGTAACAAACAGAATACTTAATATTTTCATTTATATTTATTTTAGTGCTCTCATGGCATGAGTAAAATTCCAATAGAGACATGGGTTTATCAGCCAAACTCATTTCAGTGAGGAATAAGACAAATACTTCTGTATCTTGATACACCTCTGCAGTAACTGTTACAAAATTTGTAATGCATATTTTATTCCAGACTAAATCATTGTCCCGAAAGATACTGGTAAGTAAATAAAATATCAGCCATATATTACTTTATTTTAGTATTTTGAGAAAAAAAGTGATTTTCATGAAAACCATATGGCTTGCAGCAAAATGAAGAAATCTATTCACAGAGCAGGCATAACAGACATTATTAGGGCTCTCTGCCAGTACTTTGGGATGCAGAAGTGTAAAGCTACATTCAGTTAGACAGGACTTGCCTCCCGCTGATCAGGACGTTGAATGTTACAGCTTGTTTGGCATGAAATGTCAAATTTTTTAAATCTTTATCTGTAAACTCGGAAGAAAATTGAACAGCCTGTAAAAAACATATCCCTCCTCTTCTTCAGTTCAGAAGACTCATATCTTCAATTCCTTTTCAAGGGAGCCACCTCCTCGATCCAGGCAATCGTACTTAGGCATACGTGTTTGGGGCAACTACCAGAAAAAACATTCACCGAGCCCCTGTTCTCCTGAGTCAGAAGTTTATTAAAATCCACAAGGAGGGACTCGGGTCCCATGGTTCAGGAGGTGCCATTTTTCCAGACTTGTGAATGGTCTTGTTTACTGCACCAGACCTGCAGTGTACAGGTCAGTGCTGCTGAGGGTGGAAAGACCTGGGATTCTGGGGTGGAAGAAGTCAGCTAGTGATGGGGCTCGGAACTCCATAACCTGGCTTTACGGTCAAAGAAAATGCGAGCATGTTCTGTTTCGATAAGGCTGAGTGTAATCTTCAGTACTTTCATATAATGAATATCTCATCTATAAAATGGGTTTTGTGAACTTGTAATGACTTGATTGAAGACTGATTATTCTGCTTGGAATCCTTGGAGTGCTCCCACAGCAATGCAAAGTATGCTAATAATGTGATAATTACTATTTTAAAGTCTGCTTCCCTTTTGGCATGTTCTTCCTGCTTAACTCAGGTTCCTGGGCTTGCACTGGAAAATAATGTGATAGCTGAAGGGAAGATTCCCTGTGGATGTAGACTCTAAGCTGGTGTATGTTGATTAACTTGATTTATGCCGATGGATCTATCTTAAAATTACGCCAGTGGAGGATTCAATACCAGTTTTAAGGAGGATATACTCAGCTGAGTAGTTCTTCGCAAAGTTCTCAAAAAACTTTAAAAATACATTCCTGCTTAGTTTTCAGCATAATTTTGCTAGCTACTCCGATGCTTTATGGTGTTTATAGCACTAAATAATTGTAATGCCATTGTGTTTCATACTCTATTTTACTGCGTATGCACCATATGGTATTGATGTGTATTATATTGCATATAACTCAATACAATAAACATAGCATTACAAAACAGAGTTGCTGCATTTTTTTTTATTACAGGTAGGTTACCTACTGTGATAAAAATAATGTAAAAATATAGGGAAATTATTATTCCGTTTCTTCCTACTTTTTATTCACGACATAACCCATAGTAAATTAGATGCAATTTTCATGAAATTTTATACAAACATAGATCTTGGTATAAAACAGTAAATAAGCTCTGCTAGAATTTTATGGGTTTTACACCTGATTTTTAAGATTAGTTTATGTTTGTAATGCTTTGCTTCAGAGGTTACCTGAAGATCAGTCCTGAGGGTTATTGCACATTCTCAGTAGTTTCTGAATGCAGTGCCTGCCAAGAGTCTCACTTTGCAGAACTGAACCATTTATTCTTTCTCTTATTTACCCATATGTAGAATATTTTGCATTTTAAACAGGAGACTCCAGTTCCTATCCATCAGAAACTGAAATACTTAGCTAAGCTTACTGAGATGAGCTGTCTTCTGTGGATGACTGTACTTCCAGAAGTACACTGCATGGCTCTCATTTGGTGGACTTGATTCCAGAATGGGTCCTGATAGCCAAAAGGAACCACTGAAATAGCATTTTTTAGGCAGTGCATGGGAATGTTCAGTGGCCCTCAGCAAATTCTTACTCTACTCTCCCCAGACATACTAAACAAGGAAGATGCAGGTAGAAAATACAAACTGAGGACTGTCCCTCAAATCCTGCTCTGGAGCTTAGGTTCCTTATTCAGGGCTGCAGGTCCATGCCTCTCTCTTGGTATCAGCAGTCCACGTTCTCTCTGAGGGTAAGAGCCCATCAAGACTGTTTGAATAAGCTAGGCAAAGCTCCTGGTGCCTTTTCAGAGTGTGCCCCTAGCTCGCTCTGAGAAGAGATTAGCAGTAGTAGACCTGCATAATTAGGCATCCTCCAGCCTGAGGGACCCCAGGCTCTCAGCAAGGTCCCTGGCAGCAGTCTGCAATGTGAGTGCCACAGGGAGGGGAGGGAAGTTTCCCAAAGCAATGCTAAATTCCTGTAGCTGAAAAGTGGATGCAGAGATGGAGCTTGACTGTTGCATTGTGGTTAAGTACTGATGTGGGACTGGCAGTACTTTTCCTTTTATTACTCGTAAGTCCAGTAACTGTTTAATATAAAATGCATGATCAGTCCTGACAGTAGTGACAGTCCCATCATCTCACTCCTACCCAAGTGTCCTAGTGACTCTGCAGAGCCAAGCTCTTCCTTATCAACTTTCCTTCCCTCTTTGGCAGATCCTGACTGCCTTTGCAAATCCTCAGCAGGAAAACAGGAAAGTCCTGCTCAGCCTGCTCCTCACCAAGTATAAAATTCTCCTATTTTGTTCAGGTTTGTGTTCAATTCCCAGTTTCTAGGGCTGAGCTAGATAGTATCAGTGAGCACTGTGAGATAGGAGGGGAGAAGGTGTGCAGGCATCTGGGATTTTCAGAGCCAAACAGGAGACTGCATCCTAATTTTCAGTTTGGGGTATAAAGTTTACCAAGTCCTGTTTATACCAGAGTTCCTTCTGAATCTGGTCCTAAATGGCTTCCATTTTTCACATGTGCCTCTTTCTCTACACAGTTCTCTCTATATCTATGACAGTTCTTATACCAATTTCTGATACCTAGCATAACAAAAGGGCAGAATATGGAAGATGTGTCATATCTATATAAGCATAACGCTCTTTTTCAAATTCTCACTTAATTTCTATAAATTAAAGGCTTTTTATCAGACATATTATAGCAAATTACAACCTATATAGGGTACAGAAGGGAGTGAAAGGCAATCTGGATCAAATGTACAAGGAACTGGTTATATATGCTGTATTTTAGAAGTTTAATCTGAAAGCGAGGCAGCACATAGGAAAATTTCAGCCAGCCTTCACATCTGTCTGTCAAAGATGATTTGGGTGTTATTTAGTAAGTTAGTAGAGCCTATCATCTCCCAATACCACACTATTGCTTGTATCAGAGCACCAAAGCCTTGGCTTATAATACATTATGCAGATTAATTTGTCCTGCATAATTTTTCCAATTCCAGTAACACTGGCTTTGTTTTAACACTCATGATTTTACAGCAACACAAGACCAATGGAGCTACTTCACTTGAATCCTTTCTCTTCAGTTTTATGCTAGTGTAACTCAACCATCAGAAAGAAATCACATCTATCTGCCCTAGTGTTAGTGACCCACTCGTGCTTGGTACTATAAAAGCATGTGGTGCAGATCCTATGGAAGGAGGGCCAGGGCTAGGCTCAGGCTTCCTGCAATCATTACTATTCAGCCTGCTGCAACTGTGACCCCCCTGGAATTTTAAACAGACACTGCAGTGGCTCATTGGGAACAAGTGAAGCTGTTCAAGTGCTGATTATTCCAACAGAGCCTGAGCAAGTTAATTAATAATTAGGTGTGAAATTAATGTACACCTTCTGTTTTCCCTAGTACTTTTCCCATGTCGCTAATTTGCTTCTGCACCACCAAGGGACAAAGTAGATTTAAAGAACAGATGGGGGAATGAGCTAAAAGTCTCTTCAGGTAAACCTTGTTACATTTGCTAGCTTTTTTTAGTGTCATATAGAGCTTTGTCTTAACATTTTAAAATGTCTGATTCCTTAAATCCTGAATATTTTTAGTGCCTGTTTAAAGAATGCTTAATTTTCTGATGAGAAAGAAAAAATATTGCTTTTTCTTTGTTATATTATACTATATAAATATATAGCATATTATTTCATTATGGTTTATCCTGTATGCTTGCATTTCAAACACATTGTTGAGGGTGTTTATATAGGATGTAATAGGTGAAATGGTGTGAGTTGATGTTAGGGCTGCAGTATTGCATATAGCATAACTGTTGGAGGGATTTTTTCTTTCTTTATGTTCAGTAGATTTTTATTCAGAGGGAGTGTTTTGTGAATCTTTACAATGAGAAATACATAAACAAAGTTGAATGGCTCTGATGGCCTCTGTATGAGCACTTAGTTGTAGGCTGCACCAAAATGCAGCATGAGTATTACAGATACTTCACTGAAACTATAGCTTTGATTGTCACCTGCAATATAGGGTGTGGGAAAATCTCTTAGAAATCTAAGATTTGGAAATGAGATGAAGTCTGAACCTCTGTTCCTCTTAAAAGATGAGGTTAGGAACTTTTTTCTCTAACTGGCTATTTCTGGGCTCTTTACTATGTGTAAGGGCCCTTTACTATGCCTAATCTTTCTCTTAGTGCTCTTTCTGTCAACTCAGACTGTGACTTTTGTTTTCTGTGGTCTTACTTTTTTTACCACTCCAGGCTACTGGACAGGGATGAAGATGTCTGTAGTGCAAGGGAAATTATATAAATGTGGAAGTTTCCATGAAAGTAGGTAGAAGTCTCTTAAGAAGTTTAAGGAGTGTCCATTACTGTGGGAGCAACACATGGCACACAAGAAGGTGAAAGGCTTTTTCCCTTTTTGTAGAATAGAAGAGAATAGGAAATCCTTCTTTCCTAAGCAGAAGAATGTCTGCAGTCCCCATCCCAGTCTTACCTCTTCCTGAATGTACTTGACCTGGTGGGGAAGCTTAGCAGATCTTTGCAAGGTTGCTTTGTTGCTTGTTTTGAATTTGATGCTATTCAGATATCTCGCTTCTGTTCCAGCCAAGAGTACCATTTCTATCAAGAGATGAAATGACTTGACACACTAACGATCTTTTAATTAGCTCATTTATAATGCAAATAATTTCCCAAACTGACCTTGTTGCATATGCTAAGTAAATAATCTGAACAAAATTGAGCTAACCCATCTTGTTCAGATTCACCATCTTGCCAGCATGTTAGCAGAGAGACTTTTGTGATCCCCAAGCCTGTTTATTTTAATGATGTACCAAAAGGTAGCACTTTCCTTTCTTTGGATGCTATTTACCACCAAAAGATCTAGGAATAATATGAAAGGTAAATAGTTAGGCTACTTATAAACTGAGGGAGGCATATATGCCAGCATTTAGGTTTACAAATCGTAGTTTTTGCATATAAATCCAAGGAACAGTTTATGTAAAGACTTTTAAAAGGCTGATTCATCAAAAAAACAGTTACAAAAATACATTAGGATTAAATAGAATCTAAATGTTATGGCTGGACCTAAGTGGCTTGATTATATACTTTTACATGTCTGGCACTGTGTTTCCGCAGTCCTAATAAACTGAATTTCTATTTCTTCCAAAACGTGTTTCTACTGCTTATCCCATTTGAATAAATATTTTTGCTTCAACTGGCTGGCAGGGGAAGGGAGGCAAAACCCTTCCACTGAAGTCACTGCTGGTGACAGCCCTGAGCAGCACCTGTCACACAGAACATGGCACATGCGCGGGTGAGGGACTGTCCCTGCAGCAGTAGCTACAAAGTTGATCTGTGACTGGCGAGACTCACCACCTCCCAGGAAGACACATTTTAAACCAGTCTCTGTACAGTCTTAGGTTAAAACATTGTTAGTGCAAGCTTATTATTATTATGGATGTCACCAGTTTTCTGATGTGGATGTTCTGTTTCTTTCCACCTCTTCTCCTAATCCCTTCCTAAGACTGCCCACTCTGCTTCATCCATGCAGGTGGAATCTCCTGGGTAAAATAGGACCATTTATTCCAT